>NW_006431805.1:1598269-1601219 GCF_000325575.1 Pteropus alecto | reverse complement strand
AGAAGGAGTCAAAATAAACAATCTGACACTTCAACTTAACAACAACAATAACAACAAAAAAAAATAAAAAAGTAAGAACAAATAAAGCCTAATTTCAGCAGAAAGAAATAAATGAAATTGAAAACAAAGAATACAAAAAAATAAATGCAACAAGTTGTTGTTTCTTTGAGAAGTTTAATGAAATTGACAAACCCTTGGCTAGACTCACTAAAGAAAAAAGAGAAAGGACACTGATAAACAAAATCAGGGGTGAAAGAGTGCTAATTATGATGGACACAACAGAAATACAAAGGATCATATAAGAATAATATGAGAAAGTATATAACACCAAATTTAATAACCTAGAAGAAATGTAAAAGTACTTAGAAAGATATAACCTTCCTAGACTGAATCAAGAACTAGAAAATCTAAATAGATCGATCAGCGGTGTGGAAATTGAAGCAATTTTCAAAAACCTACCATAAAGTAAAAAGTCCAGGAGTAGATGGGTTCACCAGTGAATTCTACCAAGGATTGAAAGAAAATTTAAATATCTATTATCCTCTAAGTCTTCCAAAAAATGAAATAATATGTAATACTATCTCAGTCTTTTGATGAGTCCAATATTACCCAGATACCAAAACCTGATAAAGATAACACACAAAAAGAAAACTACAGACCAATATTTCTCATGAACACAGATGGAAAAATCTTAAATAAGATACTAGTGAACCAAATAAAACAACATATTAAAAAGATTATACACCGCAATCAAGTAGAGTTCATCCCAGGGGCACAGGGATGGTTCAACATATGCAAATCGATTAATGTGATACACTACATGAATAAATTAAAAAAATAAGAATCATATGATCATATCAATAGATGCAGAAAAAGCCTTCGACGAGATACAGCATGTATTTATGATCAAAATACTTAACAAAATCAGTATAGAAGAAAAATACTTTAACATAATAAAGGCAATAAATGATAAACCCTCAGCCAACATTTTACTTAATGGTGGGGGAAAAAAAAAAACAAAAAACCTTTCCTCTAAGATCAGGAACGAAGCAAAGCTGTCCAATATCGCCACTCTTATTCAATATAACATTGGAGGTTCTAGCAAGTGCAGTTAGACAAGACAAAGATGTAAAAGGCATCCAAATAGAAAACAAAGAAATCCAACTGTCACTATTTGCAGATGACATAATTCTCTATATAGAAAAGCCTAAGGAATCCACAAGAATACTACTAGAAACAATAAGCAAATACAGTAAAGTTTCTGGATACAAAACCAACATTCAGAAATCCATAGCGTTCCTATACTCTAATGATGAATTGTCAAAAAAAGAAGTGGAACAAGTAATTCCTTTTGTAATTGCAACAAAAAAAAATAAAATACCTAGAAATAAATTTAACGTAACATGTGAAGGACCTATATGATGAAAACTATAATATCCTATGAAAAGAAATTGAAGAAGATTCAAAGAAATGGAAAGATATTCCGTGTTCTTGTATAGGAAGAATCAATACAGCTAAAATGATCTTATTACCTAAAGTATTATAAAGATTTAACGCAATCTCCATCAAAATCCCACCAGCATTTTTTAAGGAAATTTAACAAAAAATCATCAGATTTGTATGGAAACACAAAAGACCCCAAATTGCCAAAGCCATCCTGAGAAAAAAGAACGAGGCTGAAGACATCACTCTGCCCAACTTCGAACTATACTACAAAGTGACAATGATCAAAACATCTTGGTATTGGGAGAAAAACAGACACAGAGATGAGTGGAACAGAATAGAGAGTCCAAAAATAAAGTTTATATGGGTAAATAATTTTCGACAAAAAAAAGCCAAAAACATACAGTGGAGAAATTAAAGCCTCTTCAATAAATGGTGCTTACAATATTGGAAAACTACCTGCAGAAGAATGAAACTAGACTGTTTTCTATCACCACATATCAAAATTAACTCAAAATGGATTAAGGACCTGAATATAAGAACTGAAACATAAAATTCATAGAGGAAAACATAGGAACTGAACTCATGGACCTTGCACTTAAAGAGTATTTTATGAATTTGACCTCAAAGGCAAGGGAAGTAAAAGCGAAAATAAATAATTGGAACTACATCAAACTAAAAAGCTTCTGCTCAGCAAAAGAACCTGTCAACAAGGTAAAGAGGCAACCATATGAATACGAGAAGATCTTGGCAAGCTATGCCTCCGATAAGGGCCTAATATCCAAAATATACAAAGAACTCATACAACTAAACAATAAGAAAAACAAACAAACAAACAATCCAATTAAAAATGGGCAGAGTACCTGAACAGATACTTCTCTCAAGAGAACATACAAATGGCCAACAAACATATGAAAAAATGCTCAGCATCACTAGCTATTAGGGAAATACAAATCAAAACCTCAATGAGATACTACCTCATACCTCTAAGAATGGCTATTATCAATAAGGCAAGTCATAACAAGTGTTAGAGAGATTGTAGGGGAAAAGGAATCATCATATACTGCTGATGGGACTGCAAATTGGTACAGCCACTATGCAAAACAGTATGGAGATTCCTCAAAAAACTAAGAATTGTTCTACCATATGATCCAGTAAATCCTCTACTGGGTATTTACCCTAAACACTTGAAAACCCATATCCAAAAAGATATTTGCACATCGATGTTCATAGCAGCATTATTCAGAGTGGCCAGGATATAGAAGCAACCAAAATGTCCTACAAGAGACGATTGGCTAAAGGAGTTGTGGTACATATATACAATGGAATTTTACTCATCCATAAGAAGAGATGAAATACTGCCATTTGCGACAACTTAAATACACCTCCATATGATCATGCTAAACAAAATAAGCCAGAGAGAAAAAGTCAAAAACCACATTATATCACTTTTATGTGGGATATAAACCTAAAAGCAACAAACAAACAGGACAAACAATCAGAGACT
>NW_006431805.1:1592303-1597260 GCF_000325575.1 Pteropus alecto | reverse complement strand
ACATACACACACACATATAAATTCTACCAAAGAAAAGAGAACACACATTTTTCTTAAGCAAACATAGAACATTATCTAAGATCTACCATATGTTATTAGGCCACAAAGCAAGTCTTAATAAATTTGAAAAGGTTGAAAATGTGCAAGGTCTTTTCACAATGGAATTAAAGTATAAATCAACAGCAGAAGGAAAACTGGAATATCTATAAATATATGGGGAAAAGAATGCATACTTAAACAACCAATGGGTCAAAGAATATGCCATAAGGAAAATTAGAAAATATGTTGAGACATATAAGTGAAAACATACCATACTATATCTTATGGGATGCAGAAAAAGCTGTGATACAAGAAAAATCAATAGCTGTAAATACTTACATTAAAGAGAAAGAAAAACTGAAAATCAACAACCTAACTTTACACTTTAAGGAGTAAAAAAAAGAAAAGCAACTAAACTCAAAGTTAGCATAAGGAAGACAATAATAGACATTATAGTAGAAATAAATAGTATAGAGAATAAAAAAACAAGAAAATCAATAAAATCAAGAGCTGGTTCTGAAAGATGATCAATAACATTGATAAAACTTTAGGTATATTGAGTACAAGAAAATGAGAGAAAACTCACATAATTAATATTGGAAATGAAAGAAGGGGCATTATCTGATCTTGGAAGCTAAGCAAAGTCGGGCCTGATTAGTACTTGGATGAGAGACCACCTAGGAATACCAGATGCTGTAGGCATTAAAAAATGAAATAATAAAAGGGGGAAGGCATCAGTGCTGATTTTACAGAAAAAAATAAAAAGATTATAAGAGAGTCTGTGAATAATTGTACACCAACAATTTGGTTAATCTTGATAAAAAGGGACAAATTCCTAGAAACACACAACCTACGCAGATTGAATGAGAATGAAACAGAAAATTTGAGTAGACCTATAATTATTGAAAGATCAAATGTCTCCCAACAAAGTAATCAAAAGTCTCCTAACAAAAGACTAAGGTAAGATGGCTTTACTGGTGAATCTTACCTAATATTTAGAGAATAATTAACACCAACCCTTTTCAAATTCTTCCAAAAAATTGAAAAGGAAGTAACACTTTAAAACTCATTGTATAAGGTTAACATTACACTGATATAAAGTCAGACAAAGACACTGTAAGAAAACTACAGTGCATTAATATCCCAAATGATTACTGATGCAAAATGTTTAACATAATACTAGCAAACTGAATTCACCATTATTATTAAAATCATTTTATACTGTAATAATGGGAAATTTATTCCTGGAATACAAGGACAGGTTATTATATAAAAAAAACAACTTATGCAACATATCACATTGGCAGAATGAAGAGGGAAAAAAACACGATCATCTCAACTGATGCAGAAAAAAGTACATTAAAAATCAACCATACTTTAATGATAAAAACACTACCCAAACTAGGAATAGAAGAAAACTACCTCAACATAATAAATGCCATGTATGGAAAACTCAGAGTTAATACCACACTCAAATGTGAAAGACTGAAAGTTTTCATTGCAGATTAGGAACAGTACAAGGATGGCAATTTGTACCACCTCTATTCTACATAGTACTAAAACCCTAGTCAAAGCAATCAGGCAAGAAAAAGAAATAAAATGCATCCACACTGAAAAGGAAGAAATTGAAGAAGACATCAATAAATAGGAAGATGCCTCATGTTCTTGGATTGGAAGACTTAATATTATTAAAATATCGATACCACCTAAGTGATATACAGATTTAACACAATCTCTATTAATAATCCAACTTTTTTTTGCAGAAAAAATCCATTATAAATCCATATAAAATGTCAGAGACCTAGAATAGCCAAAATAATTTTGTAAAAGATAAAGTTTGAAGTCTCACACATCCCGATTTCAAAACTTACTACAAAGATACAGTAATAAAACTAACTAAATATATATATATACACACTTATGATTTCACTTTTATAAAGATACCTATATCTATCTAGATCTAGATCTATATATATATTTATGTAGATATATAGATATAGATATATAGATATATATAGATCTAGATATATAGAAATGAGGGATCTCAGAAATAAACTCTCATACACATGGTTAAATAATTTTTGACAAGGGTCCATGGCCATTTAATGGGGAAAATAAAGTCTTTTCAACAAATGCTTATGAAAAAATTAGATATACACATGGAAAATAATTATTTCAGAGCTTTACTCTACTCCATATATAAAAATTAACTCAAATGGATTAAAACTATAAAACTCTTACAAGAAATGTAAGGAGAAATGTTTCATGACATTGGATTTGGCAATCATTTTTTTTTGGATAAAAGTACTTCCTACGAAGAAAATATAAATAAATTGGACATAGTGAATATTAAATATTATGCATATCAAAGGGCGCTATCAACAGGAAAAGGCAATCCCAGAATGAGAGAAATGATTTACAAATTACTTACCTGACAAAGTATTAATATATGGAATATATAAAGAACACTTACAACTAAAAAGAACAAAAAGACAAGAAACCCAATTAAAAATGGGCAAAGAACTCGAATAGACTTTCTCTAAAGATATGAAAATGGCCTATAGCATCTGTTAAGATAGTCAATATCACAACCACAAAGAGATACCATCTCAAATTCATTAGAATAACTATTAAAAGCAAAATGAAACAAAACAGAAAATAACAAGTGTTGGTGAGGATGTACAAAATATAGAACAATTTTGCTTTGTTGGTGAGAATATAAAATGGTGCAGCCACTATGGAAAATGTATGGAGGTACCTCAAAATTTTGAAAATATAGTTACCATATGATAAAGGAATTTTGCTTCTGTATATATACCAAAATAATTAAAAGCAGAGTTTCAAACAGCTATTTCTATAACTATGTTCATAGCAGCATTGTTCACACTAGTTGAAAGATAAATACAACCCAAATGTCCATTGATGAATAAATGGATAAACAAAATGTGATACTTAATATAATGTGATATTGTTCAGCTTATAAAAGAAAGGAATTCTGACAAAAGGTATAACACAGATGAACCCTGAAGAATTGTGCTAAGTAAAATAAGTCAGTCACAAAAGGATAATTTCTTATGATTCCACTTTTATGAAGTATCTAGAATTGTCAAATTTATAGAAACAAAAAGTAAAATGGTGGTTGCCAGTAGCTGAGGTGAGGGAAGAATGGGGATTTATTATTTAATATGTACAAATTTTCAGTTTGAAGTTCAAGAGACAGATGATGGTGATGTTTTACAATGTGAATGTACTTAATGCACTGAATTGTATGTGTAAATATGGTTAAAATGGCAAACTCATCTAGTGAAATTTTGCCACACTAAAAAAAATTAAAAAAATATGTGGCATAATTAAGAGGTGATCGATCATTACTTTGGTAACTATGGGGAGAACTGGTGTGGATAATCTCAGTGTCACATGTGTTTGGCTATATTATATATTTGAGGCATTGATTAACCTTATTTACATTTTGGATAATGTTAAAATAAAATATGTTTGCATCTCTTAAGAATTGATATCAGGAGAAGCATTCCAGATATACACTGAATAGCAGGGAGCTGGTCACTTAAGATTAAACTGTAAAAATGTAAACTACTATAGATTAATAAATCCCTGTAAGAAATAAAGTATTAGCATTATTAATTATAATTGACTGGTATGCTTCTCAGAAGCAAAATAATAATATTAATATCTCTTTAGTACTTCTTACACGTATCCTATATATCACTGTTAGATCAATTTTACCCAAACAACTTTCTTCGTAACATTCCAGTTCCCCAAAATTTAATTATTGCTTTGTTTACAAGGCAAAAATCCAGGCTGTCAAACAGTCTGGTACTTAATCATGTTTTGAATTAGCCTTCCACATTACATTTCAACATAAAGTCTCTGCTCTTCTCTATAAAACTTTTTCTTTTACTTTTTAATAGACCTGAAATCCCCTCCATTCTTTAGTATGCTTACAAAGTAAAAATTCTACGTACTCCATGAATTTATCTTAAAGACATCATCCCATAATGATCTTTGTCCTCTGAATTCAGACAATTACACTGACTGTAAATTTGCCATTTGGTTTTCTGTTAATATAATTTTACTATTACTTTCGCATATATATTTTCTGTCTTGAAAGGGAATGTGAATGGTACAACTACAAAGTTAAATGACTGACTTATTTTAACAAACATATCCTACTTTATAAATTAAATGAATGTCTCCCATTCAAAGAAGTCACCTTTAGGAAATTAAATACTTAATGCAACAGTGTCATTGTTCAGAACATTAACACCTCTCTTGGGAAATTATTTTTGTATATTTTGTGGTGGTAAGTATTCTTCCTTTGAGAATTGATTAAATTTTTTAAACAGTAAAGTTATTTTGATTTGAGCTAGTGAATAGGTTGAGTAATATAGCTTGGCATAAAATTTATTCTTACATCCCTTTTGTCTCTATTTTATAGAGTGACTGTCAAAAAATAAAACAGCATATCTTTATACATTTCTTTTGATGGATCTGAAATACCTAAAGAGGAGTTCTTCAAAATATTGCTTAAAACTAAATGTGCAATTTTACAAAGGACCGATCCTCTGAAAGGATTAACACTTATTTGGGAGACTACTTTCTGGCAGCTTAAAATATGTACATAAATAAATAGAAATATTTTACCGTTCCACACAGTCAGAAAGCCTGGAGCAATGGTTAGAAGCAGGGGCATCATGACCCCCAACAACGTATAAGAATCCGTTGTATGTTGCAACTCCCACACCTCCACGTCTTTTGGACATTGGAGCACACAGACTCCACTTGTTAGTGTGTGGGTCAAAGTATTCCATTGATTTGAGGCAGGAACTTCCATCACGTCCACCAATAGCATACAGCCTTTAAAAAAAGACAGAAGTGTGTCTGTGTGTGGTGTGTATAT
>NW_006431805.1:1578851-1591867 GCF_000325575.1 Pteropus alecto | reverse complement strand
TCCCACATATGAATGAAGTCATATGGTTTTCAATTTTTTTTTTGTCTGACTTATTTTGGTTAGCATAATTATCTCAAGATCCATCCATGTTATCACAAATGGCAATATTTCATCTTTTTTTATGGCTGAGTAATATTCCATTGTATACGTGTACCACCTCCTCTTTATTTAATTATCTATTGCAGGGCACTTTCATGTCCTGGCCACTGTGAATAATGAGACTATGAACATCAGGGTACATATATCTTTGCAGATAAATGTTTTCAGGTTTTTGGGTAAATGCCCAGCAGAAGGATTGCTGGATCATAAAGTAATTCAATTCTTAGTTTTTCGATGAACCTCCATACAGTTTTCCATAATGGTTGTACCTATTTAACCAGCAGTATATGAGGGTCCCTTTCGATCATTATTCTCTTCAATATTTGATATTAATTGTTCTGTTGATGATAGTCATTCTAACAAGCATGAGATGGTAGCTCATAATATTGATTTGAAATTCCCTAATAGCTAGTGAAGTTGAACATCTTTTCATATGTCTGTTTGCCATTTTTATGTCTTGGAAGAAGAGTCTGTTTAGATCCTCGGCTCATTTTTTTTTAATTGGGTTCTTTGTTTTTTTAATTGTCTAGTTGTATGTGTTATTTACATATTTTGGATATTAGGAGTTTTTCAGAGGCCTTGTGCGGAAAATATTTTCTCCCATTCGGATGGTTGCCTCTTTGCCTTGTTGATGGTTTCTTTTCCTGTGCAGAAACTTTTTTAAATTGATATAGTCCCATTCATTTAATTTTGCTTTTACTTCCCTTGCTTTTGAGGTCAAATTCATAATGTCCTTTTGAAATCCAAGGTCGATGACTTTGGTACCTGTTTTCTTCTATGCAATTTATTTTCATGTCTTATAGTCAAGTCCTTGAATCATTTTGAGTTAATTTTGATGTATGATGATAAAAAGCTGTCTAGTTTCATTCTTTTGTATATGGATTTCCAGTTTTTCCAGCACTATTTATTAAAGAGGATTTACTTTCTCAATTGTATGCTTTTAGCTCTTTTGTCAATAATGATTTGCCTATATATGTGGGGATTTACTTCTGGATACTCAAGTCTGTTCCGTTTGTTTGTGTGTGTTTTTTTTTTTCTGCCAATACCATGCTGTTTTATTGTTGCTTTGGAGTATAATTTGAAGTCAATATTTGATATTAATATTTAATATTTGATATTTGTCTCAGGATCACTTTGGCATTTCAGTATCTTTTGTGCTTCCACAAAAATCTGTTGATTTTTTGTTCTATTTCTTTTTAAAATGTCATTGGGATTTTGATTGGGATTGTATTAAAACTCTATAACGCTGTAGGTAATAAGGTCATTTTAACTATGTTGATTTTTCCAATCCAAGAATACAGAATATCATTCCGTTTTTTTTGTTGTTGTTTTGTGTGTGTGTGTGTGTGTGTGTCTTCTTCAATTCCTTTTAGTAGAGCATTATAGTTTTCATTATATAGGTCCTTCACATTTTTCATTAGGTTTATTCCTAGGTATTTTATTCTTGTTGTTGCAATTGCAAAAGGGGATTGTTTTTTGTTTTTAATTTCCTTTTCTCACAATTCATTATTATAGTACTGGAATGTTATTGATTTTTGAACATTAATTTTATATCTTGAAACTTTACTGTATTTGTTTATTACTTTTAATATTTTTTTGAGTAGAGTATTTAGGGTTTTCTATATAGAGAATCACATCTTCTACAAAAAGTGACAAGTTGACTTCTTCATTCCATATTTAGATGCCTTTTATTTCTTTCTCTTGCCTGATTGCTTTAGCTAGGACTTCCAACACTATATTGATAATAGTGGTGGTAGCAGACAACCTTGTCTTATTCCTGATCTTGGAAGGATTTTAGTTTTTCTCCATTAAGTATAATGTTGGCTGAGGTTTTTTTTCATATATATAACTTTAATAATGTTGAGATACTTTCATTCTTTACACACTTTATTAAGCGTTTTATCATAAATAGATTCTGTATTTTGTCCAATGTTTTTTTCTGCATATATTGATATGATTATATGATTTTTATTCTTTATGTGGTGTATCACATTAATCAATTTGCAATGATGACCATCTCCGTGCACCTGGGATAAAGCCTGCTTGATTTATAGAGTATAATCTTTTTATTGTGTTGCTGTATTTGATTTGCTAGTATTTATTTAGGATTTTTGCATCTGTATTCATGAGAGATATTGGTCTGTAGTTTTATTTTTTCTGTGTGTTATCTTTACTAGGTTTTGATATTAAAGTAATTTTGGCCTCATAAAATAAGTTAGAAAGTATTGCCTTCACTTTGATTTTTTGAAAATGTTTGAAAAGAATAAATATTAACTCTTCTTTAAATGTTTGGTAGAATTCACTGGCGAAGCCATCTGGTTCTGGACTTTTAGTTTTTGGAAGGTTTTTGATGATTGTTTCATTTTCCAGTTGCTTAGATTTTTCCAGTTCTTCATGATTCAGTTCAGTAGGATATATTTCTAATAACTTGTTCATTTCTCCTAGGTTATTAAATTTGGTGTATAATTTTTCATAATATTCTTCTATGATCCTTTTTATTTTGATAGCATTTGTTGTAACTTCTCTTTCATCCATGATTTTGTTTATCTGTGTCCTTTCTCTTTTTCCCTTAGTGAGTGTAGCCAGGGGTTTGTTGATTTTATTAATTTCTGCAAAAAAACCAGCTCTTTGTTTCATTACTTTTTTCTATTATCTTTTCGTTCTCAATTTTGTTTAATTTTAATTATTTCCTTTCTTCTGCTGACTGGGCATCATTTATTGTTTGTCTAGTTCTTTAAGATGTAATATTAGGTTGTTTTTTGGGGGGGGTCATTCTTGTCTCTTGAGATAAGTTTATACTGATATGAACTTTCCTCTTATTACCACTTTTGTTGTTTTCTAAAAGTTTTGATATGTTGTACTTTCATTCTCATGTGTTTCTATGTATCTCTTGATCTCTCCTTTTATTTCCTCTCTTACCCAATCATTCTTCCATGCATGTTGTTTAATCTCCATGTATTTGTGGTTCTCAATTCTTTATACAATTGATCTGCAATTTCAAAGATTATGATCAAAGAATATACTTGGTATGATTTCAATGTTCTTAAATTTGTTGAGCCTATTTTTATGTATCAACATATGGTCTATTCTTGAGAATGTTCCATGTGCACTAGAGAAAAATATGTAAGCTGCCATTTTGGCTTGTTGGGCTCTATAAATGTAAATTATGTCCAATTGGTCTAACGTGTCATTTAAAATGATATTTTCTTATTGATTTTCTGGTTGGATGATAATTACATAGCTGACAGTGAGATGTTTAGGTCTTCTAATATAATTGTGTTTTGTCAATTTTTCCCTTTTGTTCTGTTAGTAATTTCTTTATATGTTTTGGTGTTCCCTGATTGGAGCATAGATATTTATAAGTGTTAGGTATTTTTGATATACGGTTCCCTTTATCATGACAAAGTGTACATCATTATCTCTTTTTACCTTTTTCATCTTGAAGTCTATTCCATCAGCTATAAGTACGGCTAGACCCACTTTTCTCTGGGTGCCAATTGTTTGGAATACCATTTTCCACACTTAATTTATTTTTTTAATTTTTAATAGTTTTTGTATAATATCTGACTTCCTAAAAAAGTGATTTCCCTCTTAATATCTGGGGACATGCTGTACTTTTGATACAAGGAATCTCTTCTCTTGACCAAGCTAATTAATATTGACATGGGCACCTGATGCATGTCAATTCATTTCCAACTATTTCTTCAGGATTTGTTTTTTTTAGATTTTAGTTAGTAATGAGAGTCACTGACATTCAAATTATTAGGGCCATGAAATGGAAGCTATAGGAGCTATGAGTGACTGTTTCCTACCATCCTTCTAGAAGAAGCAATCTAGAGTATAAAAACAACTTCACACAGAATATTCATGGACCAATGATGAAGAGACAGAGGGTCTTGGGGGAGGTACTAGTTTTCCTTGGAAGCCAACTGCCCCAAAGCCTTCCCTTAATTATGTGTGATACTCTCATATACTTTCAACAATTTTTTCTTGTTACTCAGCAATTTCAAGTTGGGTTTCTGATATAGCTACAAAGAGAACTTTGATTAATATACAGAAGCATATATAAGCTGCAGTCAAAAATTCTAGTTGGAACTACTGCACAGGTAAACAAAAAGAACTAGGAATTGTGTTTTGATAGCTTTTAAGCATTAGCAAAAGAACAGAAGACAAATAATTTAGGTGACAATAAAATTATTTAAAAGCATTTAAAACAAAATACTTTCATATTTTATACTTATCTGAACATATTAAAATTGATGTAATATGCTATGAAAATAATATAATTTTGTTTTATGTGTAAGATTTGAAATAATATTAATTCCCTCAAATGAAAAATGCATCATGAATTTCAGTTTCTAGCTGCGTTCTTTTTTTTTTTAAATAATTTTCAGGTGTACATTATAATTTGACATCTGTATATTCTATCGTGTGTTTACTACCCAAAGTCCAGTTTCCTTCAGCTACCATATATTTGATCCCCTTTACCCACTTCACCCTCCCTCTTTCCCCCTATATTTGACCCCCTTTATCACTTTAACTTTGAGTCTATATTTGTCCTCGCAACTGAGATGTGTCTCCTGAAGGCAGCATATGGTTGTTTTCTGTTTTTTTGTTGTCGTTGTTTTGTTTTTTTAATCCAATCTTCTACTCTGTTCTTTTTTATTGGTAAGTTCAGTCCATTTACATTAAGGGTAATTATTGAAATACAAGTGTTTCCTATAGCCATTTTATCTATTCTAGTAGCTCAGTGTCACCATTGCTCCTTTGCCATTATGTTTCTGTCTGTTATTTTAATTTGATGGTGTTTTATGGGTTTTCCCTTTGTCCCCTCTTGTTTTTTGTTATGTATCTCAGTTCTGGGTTTCAGTGTATGGTTACCTTTAAGTTTATGTAAAGAATACTTATATATGGTAGTCTACTTTCTTCTGCATGGGCCTTATCTCCATTCTTCTTTACGTGTTTGGACATTTATTCCTTCCCATTTTCTGCTTTTGTTTTCTCAAATTATCCCTATATATGCTGAAAATTCATTTCCATGTTGCAGTAGCTGTTACCTTTTTCTCTTTTTAGAGTGTTTTCCTTTTTTTCTTATTTTTGCCTTTAACCATTATAGAATATTTAATATATATATATATCAGGAATACACTGTTCTCATTAAGGGTTTCACTATCCTGCTTTCATCTGCATAGTAGTCATCTTACTTATAGTTATGTGTTTTTTGTCCTTTTGTTTCAGGAAGAATGAACCCCTTCAGTATTTCCTGTAATGCAGGCCCTGCAGTGGAGAATGCCCTTAACTTTTGCAATCATTGAAAAGTCTTTATTTCTCCTTCATATCTAAAGGAGAGTTTTGATGGATTTATTATTCTTGGCTGCTAATTTCTTTTTTTTCAATATTTTTAATATTTGGTTCCACTCCTTCAAGTGTTTGCACTGAGAAGTTTGATGATAGTCTAATGGGTTTTCTTTTATAATTTACTGTCTTCTTTTCTCTGAATGCCTTGATAATTCTTTCTTTGTCATTAATTTTTGAAAATTTTAATATAACATGTCTTGAGAAAGACTTTCTGGGTTGAGATAATTGGGTGTTCTATTTGCTTCTTGGATTTGAAGATCCAGTTCTTCCCATAGGTTTGAAAAATTCTCATTGACTATTTGTTCGAATATGCTCTCGGTTTCCTTCTCTCTCTGGTACACTCATTATTTTTATGCTGCTTTATGTGATGGTGTCAGACAGTTCTTGTAGTGTTCTTTCATTATTTTTTCATTCTCAAGTCTCTTTTTTTTTCTGTATCATTTCCAGATTTCTGTCCTTGATGTCAGTAATTCTTTTCTCTATCTGCTCAGTTCTATTTCCTAAGTTTGCTATTTCATTCATCATCTCCTTTAATTTTTTTTTCATGTCCAGGAGTTCTATTTTTTTTTATGGTTTCAATATTTTTGGTAAACTATATGTATTGTTTGTTTATCTTGATTCTAATTTATTGGAATCGTCGGTCAGAATTTTTTTCACCTCATTGAGTTTTTTCAGAAGTGCTATCCTGATTTCTCTGTGATTTAAATCGCATAAATCTATGCCTTTGAAATTATTTTCTGGAGTTTTTTACTTTATTTCACGAGCTGCCTTTTCGCCTTTTTTTTTTTTGGTGGTATTTGATGGACTATTTCTCTACTTGGGCATTAATGGGAATTTACTTTGCTTTTTTCTTTTTTTCTTTTTTAAAGAAAATTTATTGTATAGTAATCTCTCTTTAATTTGGTTGATGAAAATGGGTTTTTCTTTTGATTTCCAGTAGGTGGCATCCAAGCCTCTTGGATCTCTGCTTTGAAGCTAAAAATGCCCTATCCTGTCTGGTATGTGCCTGTGTGCCTCTGTGGTCAAGTACCTAGGTCCCTGGGCTCCACCACCATGAAAAGTTGCAATGGGTGATAAGGGGCTGAGTCTCTGAAAAGGTTCTGAAGTCTCATTATTGCCTTAACAGTCAGATACAATGTTCATCTGCTTTCTTCTGACTCAGCCTGTCTGGGTGGGGATGGGGTTGATTAGGAGAAATCTGTGGTATGTGTGGCTGTTTCTCTTCCTGTAACGCTGTCCCCCAAGTTTCAGCTGTCTTGCTTCCATATAATTGAGCCTGTCTCTTGTACCGGATGTAGTGCATGTTTCAGTAGCGATTGTGAAAATTCCCCCGGGGATGTTAATTTTAAGGAAATATGAGTGGGGAGGGCCTGCTCTGGGTTGGTGGGGGTTGGAACATGGCTAGGCTCCATGATTTAGTCTCCTGCTTGACAATGGCAATTGTTAACCACAGCTGTCGCCCCTCCATGCACAGTCTATTCCTTGCTCCCTGCCCTGGTGTCTGGGCTCCACTGCATGGAATATGCTGATCATTCAGGCAGCACTACTCCAGGCTTCAAAAGGCAAAGTCCTGGCCATGAAATGATCTCTCCTCCTCTTCCTGCAGGATGCACTGGTGGCATAACACAGCTGTTTTTTTTACACTGCTAATTTGCCTTTCAATCTCACTGTGATTTGCCCGCCTTTGGATACTCTGCTGTGTAGATCTCGCGGATGTGCTTGTGTGCAGGTTGGGTGTTATTTGTTCACCTGTAGATATACAGCTTGTTATTTCAAGGGAAGAGACCCTGGGAGAACCTTCGTGCTGCCATGCTTCTGATGTGACTTCCCACTTCATAATTTTTGTGAAAGTTACTTTGTCATAAATGATTAAAAGATCTCATGGAAAATTAAGTACACAGAAATAAGGGAGATAATAATGTGGACATTATTTGTCAATTATATCTGAATAAAAACTGAAAATGTTTTTAAAAGTAGAATATTTTCAAAGACTAACTCCAGCAACCTTACAATTTTAGCTACGTTCGATTGCCTAGTATTTGCATCCCTGTTATTTTTATGAACTCCTTTATTTAGTAAAAAAAAATAAAAAATACAGGAATACATTAACTTTATAAACAATTAAGGAAATAGAATAACCTATAAACCAATTTTTTTTCCCCTAGGAAGATATATTGGCTATGACATTTCTCTCATAAACTTTAAAATGTCATTTTTTAAATGAACAATATTTTAAATCTAATTTAAATTTAATTTTCCATCAATAAAGAAGATAAACATTTATTAAATCATATGTCTATAGCTCCCATTCATGCTCAGTTGTGAACAATAGCAAGTGAGCAAAACAAAATTGAAATAAACAATTTTAATTATTTCAGCCTGTTCTGTAATAGGTATGAGAGTGTTACTGAGTCACCTGATATCATTCATGTCAGACCAGAGAGAATCAGATTTAGGATTATTTTAAGCTCTAAGAAACTATAAGCCTGGTTCTCCTCTAATTATAGATATTTCCCATTTTTTTCTTGCATAAGGTGCTAAAACTATCTGTGCTGAAATTTCTGCTGAGCCATTTTTTTGATGACGTATTCACTTAACGCATAGTCAGCACAAACACACACTATCTCCTGCCAGTGACCCATCCTGATGTCCGAATTTGTCATCATTCAAGTCCCTCCTACATGATAGTCAATGTCTCCATATGTTCCTTGTCAGAAAGCACAGAATTAACTGGAAGAAATAACAATTCAAGCTCTTAGCAACCTCTAATATCATTGGGTTTTGACATATTAGCTTGCTCTTATAGGCAAGTGATCAGAAAGGGGGAAATATTCAGACAAATGGGTCCAGATGTAATTCTAGAGTTAGGAACACTTTACGCTCAAGAGAGTATGCAGTAAAGAACAAAAAGGCTTGCCCTATTACAAAGATGGACCAAAGTTTTGGTAAATCAAGAATAAGTTAATAATAGTCTTTCAAACAGGTGTGAGGTGGTATCTCATTTAGGTTTTGATTTGCATTTTCCTGATGTTTACTGATGTTGAACATCTTTTCATGTCTGTTGGCCATTTGCATGTCTTCTTACGAGAAGTGTCTGTTCAGGTCCTCTGCCCATTTTTTAATTGGATTATTTGCTTTTTATTGTTCGTTTGTTTTAGACAAGGCAATCCTTGGTTTACCTCACAGATTGCCAGGAATTTGTCATCTTATAATCCCTTATTTTTTATTTTTTATTTATTTATTTATTTATTTTTATTTTTTATACCTACAACACCTGGTCTTCCTAGGTGGTCTCCCATCCAAATACTAACCAGGCCTGACCCTGCTTAGCTTTTGAGATCAGACAGGATTGTGCTTGTTCAGGGTAGCATAGTTGTATGAGTTTTTTGTATATTTTGGATATTAGATCCTTATCCAAGGCACCGTTTGCAAATATCTTCCCCAATGTAATATACATATGACATTATTGAATTATACACTTGAAATCTATATGATTTTATTAACCAATGTCACCCCAATAAATTTAATAAAAAAAATAAGTTATCATGTGAAAAGTGATAGCTTCTTAAGGGTTAATCTTGAACTGGTTTGTATACAAAAGTGTTTCTCAAATTTAATGTGCACACAAGTCTTTTGAGGATCTTGTTAAAATGCCAATTCTAATTTAGGAGGTCTAGGGTGGGATTAAGATTGAGCATTTCTAAATACATCTCAGGAAATGCTGATGCTCTTGGTCCCAGGACCATACTTGAATAGCAGGGAACTACAGAATATTTAATTAAATATTTATTTTAGACAATAATTTCCATCATAATGAAAGAATAGTTCCAACAAAGACCTTTTTTATTGATAATTAGGATATTCCGGTCATGAGAATGTTTATTGATTGATGGATCATATCACTGAATTGCTGTAGCACATAACCTAGGAACAAAGACCATGCATGTTTGGATTTACTTACTTGTTGTTTAATGCAACAACACCAACTGTGCTTCTAGGAGTTGACATACTGGCCACATAATTCCACTGACGTCCCTCAGGGTCCCATCTTTCTACAGTATTTAGATAACTCCATCCATCATGACCACCCACAGCATACATTGGTCCTTCAAGTGTGGCTACACCTTAAAGACAAAAATCATATGAGGTCTCACCTAGGTATTACATACATAATGGACATTGTTTCATTTTGCAAGCAACTAACATTGAAAAATTGTTTCTTAAATGATTGTAGGTACAAATGAATAAATTACTGATCTTAATATGAAACTAAATGAGGTTGTTTAATCTGGGAAAAATTTCAGGCATAGTTACCATATCATGGAAGAGCATTGTTGTAATATTACAATCAAAAGAGGTAGTGGAATACACCATTTCTAGGGACATAATAGAAAAGGAAGGCTGACTAATTTTGATGTTGTCTTTTTAATGTAAAGGATAGATGAGATATGACACTGAATCTTAGATAAATCTTAGAATGGTAGGTTAACTGTGGTAGGTCTTTCTAATTCTTGCTCTTTATTATAGGGATAAAAAAAGATTCTCATCAGATAATTAAGAAGACAGAGTTTTTGAGGTTTAATTAGAAATTTCTTCTATTAAATATTATGAATATCACCTTTCTAACTGCTTCTTGTCTGTTCTGGGAAGACACATAATTGGCTTTTTTACCCACTTTCTTCACCATCTCAATGAGCCTCTTAGATATATCTGCATCGCCTCTCCTACCTCTTTAGTAACAGCAATAGATTTAAAAATTTGCTCTGATTTCTACGTAAGATATGTTTTCTAAGTTATGTCTAGAAATCACACTGTAAAAACTGAGCTGAATATAATTATATAATCTACCATCTGACATAGATAATTTATCAGATAATTTGGGACAAACAATAACAAATATGGATCTACCACTGTTTAGCTATGTAAAAGTCAGTTCTTTAAAATGGCAATTATTCTGTTTTTGTTGTTGTTGTTTAAAAAACTCTATGATATTGAAAATGTATGGAGTCTAGCATGAAGAAAGATTTACTCTGACGAATATTCATGAGAATTCATGAGAAAGTTCCCCACAGTTCCAGAAGTCTCAACTCCGTCTTTCTTGGACTTCTTTGGAATCGCTGGCATACATATAACTTAAAGCTGCTCTTAAACAAAGTGATTTTTCTAAATATCCCTGTGTTGGACCTGCATCATAAGGCTTTTGCTTAAATAGAGATTTGATTCTTCTAGGAAGAAACATAATCCACCAACTAGAAACACTATGTCTCTTCATCATCGAGTGCTCTTTTTCTCTAAATTGTGCTTAGAAGAAAACTTCCTGTTGTAGTTTTATGTTCCTCAGTAATGAATACCTTCTAAAAATTGTATCCTTCCTAAAGTGGAACCCCTTTAAAATACCAGTAGAAGGAAGGCAGGATGATCAAGTATAACATCTGAAATGAGAAAAAAAGTTTCAAAAGTTTTGACCATTTGCTTAAGCTTCTCTCCATTTTGTAGACATTTCGATTAAAAGTTTGGCTAAATCCAATGATGTGCAGCTGATTTTAATTTTTAGATAGCTCTACCCATACATTTTTTAGAAACTATATAACATTAAGCTCTTACCTAAGCCGTGCCTATGTGTTGACATGGGAGGCATCGCAGTCCACATTTTGCCCACTGGATTAAAACATTCCACAGTATTCAAAGTTTTTAAACCATCTCTTCCTCCCACAACATATAGCTTATTATCAATAACTGCAACTCCAAACTGAAGCCTACGACCACTCATGGTGCCAATATGTAACCAGCTGTTGGTCCTGAGGTCATATTTTTCAATTGTAGTGGTACCTGTTAAAGGGATATTGAACAATATTAAATATTACTTGTATAAAAATTTAATTGGCATCATTCACATTATATTTATGTACCTATAATTTATAGCATAGAATCAGTGATTGCAACTCAAATTGAAGAAAGTAGTCCAGATGGCTCTCCAACCTGGCAGATAAGACAAGGATAATAATATTTGACCAATCCTGGATCCAAAAGGAAGAATTAGAATAAAATAGTTTATTTAATATGTGTGTTTTTAAAATTCCTAATGGTTTCTTTAGCTATATTATGCTACTGGTAGTACTAACACAGGTGTCAAACACCATATTTTATGATGAAATTTACCTACCTTGGAATCTGTTATAACTGTCTACATATCCATTATGTATTTTATGACCTACAGCCATTTAATATATTAGCTAGTACCTTTTTATTTTATTCAGTTTGGAGTGTGTGTGTGTGTATCTGTGTGTTTGTGTGTGTTGCTTTAAAATATAAATGATCGACTGGGAGGAAACATGGCAGAGTGAGAGATGTCCTCAGATCTCTCCCCTTGAAACAACAATAAGCTGAACATCTAAAACTCAACAAAAAACACCCAAACAGAACAAGAGCACATCTCAGCATGGGATCTGCGCATAAGAAATACCACAGGTCAGAACCCCGGGTGCTGGGCAGTGAACTCGGAGAAATAAAGAAGCTGCCTCTTGCAGCCCTCGGAGCTCTTTTCAGGAGCAGGAGTGAAGGTGCGGCGACTTCCCCGATCAGCCTGCCAGGAAGTGCGGGAACTTCTAACAACTGGCATCAGGGCCCAGTCATCAGAGCAGAAAGCAGAGAAGCGGGACGGGACCACAGAGAAACAACAATTGATTTTTACTGGCCCCAGTTGCAAAACCGAGGCTGAGCTGCTGCTCTCAAACCCAAACTAGAAGGCACCTCTCCCTGTAACACCCAGACTGAACAACATGGAGCCCCAGGGGAATCTGAGCAAACGCTACTGAAACTGTTGCTAACAATGACAAGGACTGAAACTGAGAGTAGCAAGTGTGATTAAATATCTACGAGAAAATAAAAAAGACATTTAGTCTTTAAATAAAGCAGAGAAACAAATGGCTTGGATGCCACCTACTGGAAACTAAAGAAAAGTGCCTTCTTAGCAGCAAATGAAAGAGATATGTTTATATAATAAATTTTATTTCTGGAAAAACAAATGAATACACTTTCATTAATGCCCAGGCAGAGAAATGGTCCATTAAACACCATGAACAACCAAGGTGACAAGGTATCTCAAAAGAAAGAGAAAAATCTCTAGAAAATAAGCTTACAAACATAGAAATATGCAACTTAAATGACAGAGAATTCAGGATGGCACTCTGAGAAAACTCAGTAAGTTCCAAAACAAGTCATATCAACAATCTTAGGAAATGAAAAAACACCTAGATGAGTAGAGCAAAGAGATTGAAACCCTCAAAAGAAATAGTATAGACCTTCTGGAGATGAAGAACACACTGCAAGAGTTGAAAAATGAAATAGCAAGCTTGAGAAATAAAGTCGTCTAAATGGAAGAAAGGATTAGTGATTTTGAAGACAGAAATCTAGAAATAAATCAGAAGGAAGAAGGGAGAAACCAAATCATAAAAAAATAATGAAAGAGAAATATAAGAACTAGCTGATACTATCAGGAGAGGAAACATAAGAATAATGGGCATTATTGAAGACAAGGAAAAAGAGCAGGGACTACAAAC
>NW_006431805.1:1563658-1573461 GCF_000325575.1 Pteropus alecto | reverse complement strand
GGTGAAACCTGGGCTCTGCCCGAAAGGCATTATGGCAGACAGCTCGTTGGTAGAGACCCAGAACCTCCACCCGCTGGCTGTGTCTGTCTGATATTTGGGATTGCATCAACTAACAGCAACAGGCTGGATGCTATTTCTCAGAAAGCGGGATTTCTGCCAATAATAATAATAATAATAATAATAATAATAAAATCAGTTTTATTCTTCTACTAAAAAATTTGTGGAGAAAATATAATCCATTAGTTACAATAAAAATATAGTTAATATCTGTAGCATATTCACTGGCCAATTATAGTGTATGGTATGGGGTCATATGTCAAAATTAAGCAGAGCATGTATTCTATCTATGGCTGCTTTTGAAAGTTTTTCTGTATGTATTGGATTAGTGGAAACTGTTCATTTTTTTCTCTAATTTTAAATATTTTCTGACACAGTGCACTATATGTATTTATGTTTCAAGAGTTTCAATTTTCACAATAAAAACTTATGAATATACAGGTACTGATTTACTCTTTCTCTTTAATCTCTGCATTTTTTACTATTAACATGGATTTGGCAAAATGCTGATTTATAGATCAGCAATTACTTTATTATTACATAGAATGCTGAGAGGTCAAATAACGCTACCCAGAGTATCTTTTCTACACTAAATACCTCTGGATGATACTGTTGAAATTGGAATATCTACAAACAAACTCACAGCTTCTTTTATTCTGTCAAGCAGTCAATTTTCTCTGAATGTTTTCAAATATTTCCACTTCCTCATCCAATCTTCCCAAATCTGTTTTCCTATCCCTTCCTTCATATTTTTACTTTTTTTATTCTAAATTCTTCATTAGTGGAATTTATAAAGGAGCTGATTTAAATTAGAAAATAAAAGCTAGGCTGCACTAATTATTCAGATTATGGAGATGACGTTAATAGTAAATAATTAGGAAAAGGTACAAAGTGACATTATTCAGTTGTATATAGAAGATTTACACTGAAAGGACATAGAAGTATGCTTTATGCCAAGGTAATTTTTTTTTTTTTGGACATTAGATTAAATATAGCAGATACATTTACTCCACATCTTTTATTACATCTCTGAACATATATGGTTGGCAATTTTGTATCTTGAATTTTGAAGATTTTTTTTAGCCCACTTGCCCACCTCTATTGCACCAACTAATTAAAATGTAAAACTTTTAGCTACCTTATTATGGCAGCTCTATATTTGATAGGAAAACAGACTTTCTTTTTTACTAATCTCCCTCTTTAGGACCCATTTTATAATTTTTCTGTGTAAGCTGATCTTTTACCCTTAAACATTGAAAATATTGTTTCTCAATTAATTTATAAGCTCCTATTCAACTCTCATTCATGATGTATGAAAGAGGATATGAATGGGTAAGAGAAGAAATAAAAAAAAGAGAGATCTAGAGATACATAGAAACTAATGATAATGATAATACAACATTTCAAAAATTTTGGGACGTGGCAAAAGCGATCATAAGAGGGAATTTCATATCATTATAGATCTATCTCAAAAAATAAGAATGAGCCCAAATAAACAACCTAATGCTTCATCTTAAAAAAAAAAAAAAAAAACTAGAAAAAGGAAGAACAAATGAAGCCTAAAGTCAGCAGAATGAAAGAAATAATTAAAACTAGAGCAGAATTCAGTGATATTGAAAACAAACAAAAAATAGAGAAAATAGATGCAACAAAGAGATGGTTCTTTGAGAAGATTAATAAAATTAACAACCCCCTGGCTCAACTCAATAAAGAAAAACAAAGAAGATAAAAAAAAAAAAAAGAATGAAAAGGGATATTATGACAGAAACAACAGAAATACAAAGAATGATACAATAAAACAAAGAAAAAGTATACACACCAAATTAAATAACATAGAAGAAATGGACTAGTACTTAGAAAGGTAGAACCCTCCTAGACTAACTCAAGAAGAATGAAGAACTGGAAAATCTAAATAGACTAATCGGCAGTATGGAAATTAAAACAATCATCACAAACTTACCAAAGAGTAAAAGTCCAGGACCAGATGGCTTCACAAGTGAATTCTACCAAACATTCAAAAAAAGATTGAATACCTATTCTCCTCAAACATTTCTAAAAGATCGAAGAGGAGGCAATACTTCCTAACTCATTTTATGAAGCCAATATTACCCTGTTACTAAAACCTGTTAAAGATAACACAAAAAAAGAAAACTACAGACCAATATCTCTCATGAACACAGATACAAAAATCCTAAATAAGATACTAGCAAACCGAATATAGCAACACATTAAAGAAATTATACATCATGATCAAGGGGTTTTAATCCCAGAGGAACAGGGATGGTTCAACATATGCAAATCAATGAATAACACATAAACAAATTAAAAAATAAGAATCATATGATCATATCAATAGATGCAGAAAAAGCTTTCAACAAGATACAGCACCCATTCAGAATCAAAACACTTAACAAAATAGGTAAGGAAAAAGGATACCTTAACATAATAAGGCCATACATGACAAAGCCTCAGCCAACATTATAGTTAATGGTGAAAAACTAAAAACATTCTCTCTAAAATCAAGAACAAGGCAAGGCTATCCACTATTGCCACTGTTGTTCAGTATAACATTGGTAGTCCTACCAACTGCAATCAGGAAAGAGAAAGCTATAAAAGGCATCCAAACAGGAAATGAAAAAGTCAAGCCGTCACTATTTGCAGATGACATGATTCTCTATACAGAAAACCTTAAGGTCTCCACAAGAACATTTCTAGAAACCATAAGCAAATACAGCAAAGTTCTGCATATAAATCTATGTTCAAAAATTTATAATATATCTATACTCTAATAATGAAGTGTCAGAAAAAGAGTAGAAAAAAATAATTTATTTTGCAATTGCAACAGAAAAAAATAAAATATTGATAACAATAATAATAATAATAATAATAATAATAATAATAATAATAACAACAACAACAACAACAACAACAACAACAATAATAATAATAAAACAACTATAGGGCTCTATTAAAGGAAATGGAAGAGATAAAAAAAGTGGAAAGATATTCCATGTTCTTGGATTGGAAGAATCAAAATAGTTAAAATGACCTTATTCCATAAAGCATTATACAGATATAATGCAATTCCCATCCAAATCTGAAACAATAAATTGCATGGAAGAAAGCATAGCAACTAAACTGATGGATCTTGGACTTAAACAGGATTTTATGAAATTGACCTCAAAGGCAAGGGGAATAACAGCAAAAATAAATGAATGGGACTATATCAGTCTAAAAAGCTTCTGCACACCAATAGAAACCATCATCAAGGTAAAGAATCACCATCTGAATAGAAAAATATATTTATAAGCAATGCCTCTGATAAGGGCTTAATATCCAAAATACACAAAGAACTCATATAACTCAATAACACCCCCCCCCCAAAAAAAAAGATCCAATCAAAAAATAGGCAGAAGATCTGAATAGATACTTCTCCCTAGAGGACATACAAATGGCCAACAAATATATGAAAAGATGCTTAACATCGCTAGCTATTAGGGAAATGAAAATCAAAACCACAATGAGATAATATCTGACACCAGTTAGAATTTCTATAACCAACAGGACAAGTAAGAAAAAATGTTGGAGAGGATGCAGAGAAAAGTTAACCCTCATACACTGCTGCTGGGACTGAAAGTTGGTACTGCCACTATGGAAATCAGTATGGAGGTTCCTCAAAGAACTAAGAATTGATCTACCATATGATCCAGCAATCCTTCAACTGGGTATTTACCCCAAAGACTTGAAAACCCATATCCGAAAAGATATTTGCACATCGATGTTCATAGCAGCATTATTCACAATGGCCAGGAGATGGAAACAACCGAAGTGTCCTACGATATATGATTGGCTAAAGAAGCCGTGGTATTGCCATTTGCAACAACATGGATGGACCTCGAGATAACCATGCTAAGCGAAATAAGCCAGACAGAAAAAATTGAAAATCACGTGATATCACTTATATATGGAATATAAACCTAAAAGCAATAAATGAACAGGATAAACAAACAGAGACTCATGGACATGGACTATAGACTAGTGGTTCCAAGAGAGTAAGGGATAGGGGAGGATAAATGGGGTCAAATATAGGAGGGTAGAAGGAGGGTGAAGTGTGTAAAGGGGATCAAATATATGGTAGCTGAAGGAAACTGGACTTTGGGTGGTAAACACACAATAGAATATACATATGTAAAATTATAATGTACACCTTAAAACTATATAATTGTATTAACTAATGTTACCCCAATAAACTGAATTAAAAAAAGAAAATCTAAGAAAACAACAATACACTGTAAGAAAAGGCATATAATATTGAAATTATTTTTTATAATTTTGTGAAATAATGTGAACTGGTACATAGTTTTAATTAATCAATCAATTAATTAATTAATTGAGTAATTAATTATTTTATGCTGATATTGGTTAACGAAATCCTACAAGTTTCAGCTGTTCGCATTATTTTTTATTTGTTTATTTTTGAGGTCTAAATATATTTATTTATTTATTTTTATTTTATTTATTATTTTTTTTAACTGAAGTAATGATTTAATTGTTTTCCCCTGTCTACCTCATCCCTCCCAGCGACATTTATTGAAAAGGCTTTCCTCTCTCCACTGTACGTTTTTGGCTTTTTTGTCAAGAATTATTTGCCCATATAAATATGGGTTTATTTCCGGACTCTTGATTTTGTTCCATTGGTTCGTGTGTCTGTTTTTCTGCCAATATAATGCCATTGTGATTACTGTCACTTTGTAGTACATTTTGAAGTCAGGGAGAGTGATGTCTCCAGCTTCATTGTTTTGTCTCAGGATGGCTTTGACAATTTGGGGTATTTTATGCTTCCTTACAAATCTGATGATTTTTTATTCTATTTCCTTAAAAAAAATTCCTATGGGATTTTGATGTGGATTGCTTTAAATCTCTATAATGCTTTAGGTAATAAAGTAATTTTAACTATGTTGATTCTTCCAATCCAAGAACACGGAATATCTTTCCATTTCTTTGTGTCTTCTTCAATTTCTTTTAATAAGGTCCTAAATTTTCATTATATAGGTCCTTCACATGTTTCGTGAGATTTATTCCTATGTATTTTATTCTTTTTGTTGCAATTGCAAAAGAAATTATTTTTCCACTTCTTTTACTGATGCTTCATTATTAGAGTATAGGAATGCTATTGATTTTTGAACTTTGATTTTGTATCAAGAATCTTTACTGTATTTGCTTACTGTTTCTAGTAGTGATCTTGTGGAGTCTTTAGAGTTTTCTATATACAGAATCATGTTATCCGCAAAAAATGACAGTTTGCCTTCTTCGTTTCCTTTTGTATCTTTCTCTCGCCTGATTGAAATCGCTAGGTCCTCCAATGTTATATTGAATAACAGTGGCAATAGTGGACAGCCTTACCTTATTTCTGATCTTTGAGGAAAGAATTTTAGTTTTTTACCACTAAGTATAATGTTGGCTGTGTGTTTGTCATGTATGGCCTTTATTACATTAAGGTATTTTCCTTCTATACAGATTTTGTTAAGTGTTTTGATCAGAAATGTGTGCTGTATCTTGTCAAAGGCATTTTTTTACATCTATTGATATGATCATGAGTCATATTTTCAAATTTGTTTATATGGTGTATCACATTACTTGATTTGTTTATGTTGAACCATGCCTGTGCTGTATTTGGTTCGCTAGTATCTTATTGAGGATTTTTGCATCTGTGTTCATGAGAGATATTGGTCTGTAGTTTTCTTTTTTTGCATCATCTTTACAAGGTTTTGGTATCAGAGTAATATTGGCCTCATAAAATGAGTTAGGAAGTAGTGCCTCCTCTTCAATTTTTTTGGAAGAGTTTGAGGAGAATGGGTGTTAAATCTTCGATCATGGGGTACCATTCACCAGTGAAGCCATCCGGTCCTGGACTTTTGTTTTTTGGGAGGTTTTTGATGATTGATTCAATTTCTTTACGCCGCCTCGTCAATTTTTTGGAAGAGTTTGAGGAAAATAGGTATTAAATCTTCTTTGAATGTTTGATAGAATTCACTGGTGAAGCCATCTCTGGTCCTGGACTTTTACTTTTTGGTAGGTTTTTGATGGTTGTTTCAATTTCCATACTGCTGATCCGTCTATTTAGATTTTCTAGTTCTTCTTGATTCAGTCTAGGAAGGTTGTATTTTCTAAGTACTGGTCCATTTCTTTTAGGTTATTAAGTTTGGTATTATATACTTTTTCATAGTATTCTTGTATGATCTTTTGTATTTCGGCAGTGTCTCTTGTAATTTTCCCTCTTTCTTTTCTGATTTTGTTTATTTGTGTCCTTTATTTTCTTTAAGGAATTTAGCTGGGGGGTTGTCAATTTTATTAATCTCAATGAACTCGCTCTATGTTGCATTATTTTCTATTGTTTCCTTGTTTTCAATTTCATTTATTTCTGTTCTAATTTTGATTATTTCTTTCCTTCTGATGACTTTAGGCTTTATTTGTTCTTTCTTTTCTATTTTTTAAAGATGAAGTGTTAGGTTGTTTATTTGGGCTCATTCTTGTTTTGTGAGATAGGCCTGTAATATATGAACTTTCCTCTTATGACCACTTTTGCCATCTCCCAAAAGTTTTGATATGTTGTACTATCATTATCATTCAATTCTAAGTATTTCTTCATCTCTTTTTTTATTTCTTCTCCCTGACCCACTTATTCTACAGTAGTATTTTGTTTTATCTCCATGTATGCGTGGCTCTGTCTACATTCTTATTACAGTTGATCTGTAGTTTCAAAGCAATATAATCAGAGAATATGGTTGGTATGATTTCAACCTTCTTATATTTGTGTTCCATTACAGTGTTCCATTATGTGGTTGATTCTTGACAATGTTCCATGTGCACTAGAGAAGAATGTATAAGCAGCTGTTTTGGGATAGAAGGCTCTGTAAATGTCAATTATGTCCAGTTGGTTTAATGTGTCATTTAAGGATGTTATTTCCTTATTGATTTTCTGTTTGGATGATCTGTCCATATATGACAGTAGGGTATTTAGGTCCCTACTATGACAGTATTTTGGTCTATTTCTCCCTTTAATTCTGTTTATAATTGCTTTATATATTTTGGGGCTCCATGATTGGAACATAGATATTAATAACTTATATCTTCTTGGTGCATAATTTCTTTTATCATTATGAAGTGTTCCTCAGTATCTTTCTTTATCTTTTTTATTTTGAAGTCTATTTCATCCGATATTAGTACCATTACTCATGGTTTTCGCTGAATGATATTTGCTTGAAATTTTATTTTCCACCCTTTCACTTTGAGTCTATATTTGCTTTTGGAACTGTGATGTGTCTCTTGGTGCCAGCATATGGGTGGGTTTTATACTGCGACCAAATCTGCAGCTCTGTGCCTTTTTATTGGTGAGTTCAGACCATTTACATTTAAGGTAATTATTAAAATATGAGGTCTTCTTATAGCCATTTTCTTTTGCTTTCTGGTAGCTCGGTATTCCCATTGCTTCCTTGTCCTTGTGTTTCTGTTTTTTTTTATTTAAGTTTGGTTTTGTGGGTTTTCCCTCTGGTCCTTTTTGTTTTATATTATATAATTCGATTCTGAATCTTTAGCATGTGGTTACATTTAAGAATATGCAAAGGATAGTTTATCTATCTATCTATCTATCTATCTATCTATCTATCTATCTATCTATCTATCTATCTAGATATATATCTATCTATCTCGATATCTATATCATCTATATCTATATCTATCTATCTGTATCTATACAGTCATCCCTTCTTTGTGTGTGTGCCTTATAGTCATTCCCCTTTGTGAATTTGGATTTTTGAACCCTCCTCTTTTCAGTCATTGTCTCATTTTGTCTCTATGTATGCTGAACATTCATTACTATCTTGCTATAGCAAATCTCTTCTTATTTTAAGCTTATAATGCCCCGTTCTTAGTAAGAGTTGCACACCTCTGTTTCTTTCTGCCTGCTAGTCATCATACACCTAATTGTGTATTTTTTCAATCATTTTGTTTTATGTCAGCTGACCCTTTTCAGTATTTCCTGTAGTGCAGTCCTCGTGGTAAAGAATTCCCTCAATTTTTGTATGTCTGAAAAGGTCTTAATTTCTCCTTCATATCTAAAGGAGGGCTTAGCTGCATTCATTATTCCTGGCTGGTAGTTTCTTTCATTCTAGAGATTGAATATTTGGTTTCACGCCTTTCTTGCTTGTAAGATTTGTGCTGAGAAGTCCAACAATAACCTAATAGGTTTTCCTTGATAGGTTACCATCTTCTTTTCCCTGGCTGCCCTGAGAATTCTGTCTTTGTCTTTGATTTTTGATAATTTTAATACGATGTGTCTTGGTGAAAGCCTTTTTGGGTTGAGAAAATTGGGTGTTCTGCTGACTTCTTGAATTCCAAGCCTTAGCTCCTTCCTTAGATTTGGGAAATTCTCATCAACTGTTTGTCTGAAAATCATTTCTAATCCCTGCTTCTTTTCCTCCCTTTCGAGTATTTCCATTATTCTTATGTTTCCTCTCATGATGGTATCAGCTAGTTCTTGTATTTCTCTTTCATAATTTTTTCATTCTTCAGTTTCTCTCTCTTCCTTCTGATTTCTAGGTCTCTGTCTTTGATATCATTGATCCTTTTTTCCATTTGGTCGACTCTATTTCCTAAGCTTATTTCATTTTTCAACTCTTGCAGTGTGTCTTTATCTCCAGAAGGCCTATTGAGTTCTTTCTGAGAGTTTCAATCTCCTTGCGAAAAAACTCATTCTACTCATCTAGTTGTTTTCTCAATTCCTGAAATTGTTAATATGATTCGTTTTGAATCTCATTGAGCTTTTTTTCAGAAGTGAATTCTCTGTCATTTAAGTCACATATTTCTATGTTTATAAGCTTATTTTCTGGAGATTTTTCTCTTTCTTTCTGAGATGCCTTGTCACCTTGGTTGTTTGTGGCGTTTAATGGACTATTTCTCTGCCTTGGCTTTAATGAAATTGTATTCTTTTTTTTTTTTCCAGAAGGAAGATTTATTATATAAAGGTCTCTCCTTAGCCTTTTGCCAAAAAGGCATTTTCTTTTGGTTTCTGATAGATGGTGTCTAATCCTCCTGGATACCTGCTTTATATAGAGCCTAATTAATGCCTTTTTTTTTCTTACAGATGTTTAATCACTCTTGCTACCATCATTGTCAGTCCCTGTCTGTGTTAATGACAGTTTCAGTAGCATTTGCTCAGATTCCCATGGGGCTCTGCAGTATTCGATCTTGGAAGATGTTGGGGAGGGGCTCTCCATGTCGGGGGATGGGGACTGCTGCTCATCCTCGATTTTGCAACTGTGGCTGGTAAAAATCCACTGTTGTTTTTCTGTTGTACCCACTTCTCTGCTGTCCCCTCTTCTCTGTTTTCTGCCCTGATGACTGCGCCCTGCCACTGGATGCATGGAGCTCACAGCTTTCCCAGGCAAGGCTGTTCAGGGAACTCACCACACCTTGTCCCACCTCTTCTTCCTACAGTGAGCTCCAGTGGCTGTGAGAGGCAGCTCTTTTATTTCTCCCAGTCCACCGCAGGGCACCAGGGTTCTGAACTGTGGTAGCTTTCATGTGCACATCCCACACTCAGACGTGCTGGTGTGCAGTTTGTTTTTTATTTCTTTGTTGAGTTTTAGATGCGGCTTATTGTTGTTTCAAGGGGAGTGATCTGGGATCTGGGAATGTCCCTCACTCTGCCATGTTTCTCCAATATATATATATATCTGTTTCTCCAA
>NW_006431805.1:1539294-1563457 GCF_000325575.1 Pteropus alecto | reverse complement strand
CCCTCAAAGAGAGGTTCCTCAGTTTCCATTGTTGTTGTATTATTATTTCTTCTAACATAGTGGCAGTATAGTAAGTAGAAATATAAAATTTGAATAGAAATTCCATTTCCAGTCTTTCTATATATTTTTCCTTGAGTCAGCCATCTAATCTTAAGAGCCTTAGTTTCTTCATCTGCAAAACTGTGGCAATAAGATCTTTCTTGTAGCATTATTTTGATGATTAATATTGATGTTTGAAAAATACTAATCAGGATCACATACTCAAAAGTAGTGTTTTTTGTTTGTTTGTTTGTTTGTTTGTTTGTTTTTTACTTTTAGTGTACTTGTCTGCAATGTCCCATAGAGCCTTTTATGTCTCTATATACTAGATACTTAAAGAATCCCTAAATGATGGCTTTACTTCTTTTCATATCAAACTGTGATAATGGAGTCATGAAATTATAGGCATATATTCCATTCATTTTTAGAAACTGATGAGTTGTAGATAACTGGGATTTTAAGCCTTTGTCAAGCATAGCGATACAAATTAGCAAATTATATTCATTCACTGTTCCTGCCTCTAAAAGGAGGTTTGATGAATCAGATTTCCTTTATTCATTTTTTACTTAAGTATAGTTGATATACAATATTGTATTAGTTATACTACTTTCAGATATATAATTTAGTGATTTGACATTTTTATATCTTACATTGTGAGCACCCCACTAATTTCAGTAATCATCTGTCACCATGAAAACGTATCCCAATATCATTGACTGTATTCCCCTTCACTTTTTTCACTTACTCCACACCCCCTCCCCTGGTAACCATCATTTTATGGTCTCTGTTTCTATGAGTCTGTTTTTGTTTTGCTTTGTGTGTTCATTTGCTTCTTTTTAGTTCCATGCATAAGTGGAATTATACAATCTTTGTCTTTGTCTGATTTATTATTTTTTGTAACACATTCACATATTTAATGTTAATTTAGACACGAGCCTAAAAAATAAAAATAGAAAACACACACACACACAAAAACAAACAAACAAATAAACACAAAATTTTCCATTTCTCACTTTGCAGATTAGGCTTTAAAAAAAATAAAAAACTAAGAATAACTATATTTTTATTTTATGTTAAGTACCTTTTTAATTCAAATATTAAAGAAGACACATTTTAAAAGCTGCTAATATTTATTCTATTCAACAAAATGCAATAAAATATCACATTGCCAGACTTAAAATTAATTATAAGATCCTACTGCATTTATTATTTTCTGAAGAACAGTAGTTCTGTGAAGTTACTCTACTACTTTGAAAATAACTGCATTTGCAAGCTCTTGTATTATAGTTTCATGATTAATTGGCATATCTCCTATATAGTCTTCTAATTTCCAATTGTTCATATCAAATATAAAAAAATAAGAATTTGTTTTAGTAGCACAGAAATTTGTCTCTTTTTATCATTTCCTATAGGTGTCAAATGACATTTACATGTATGATCTGGAAAATTTTAAGTGGACTTGTTTTATTTTCTATACATCCAACTCTTAATTACAAAGCCTTTGCTTCATTGTTTTGGGAACATCGGGCTACAGACTAAGAGATCAAGTATAAAAAGGTAGAGCTATATAAAAATGGGTTTTAAGAAGGGTTAAGGATAGAAATGATGGCTTCAAAAACTGTTTTCTATTCAGTTTGATAAATTTTTTATCATTACTTTATTCCTAGTTTGATTTGCTAATCTTGTTATCAATACTTTGATTCTTTTTTAATTTGTCTTTGAGCATCAAATGGAAGATTGACAGAGAGGCCACTCTTCTATTTCTGTCAAAAAACGAATTTAGAAGATTTTGTTCCTTCTATTTATAATAAACTTAAATAAGTTTTTGGTAAAACGATCTTATATTGCCAAGTGAATACTCAAATTTTAAAATCTCTGTCATAAAAGTACCTGTTAAATGTTTAGACAATACTAATTAAAGGGTTATATCCCATAAGGTATATAAACAAAAAGGAAGTAATAAATTTGAATAAATATTCTATTTATGAAAATTAGCTTTGCTTTTTATTGTTTATTAAATTTATTGGATGACATTGGTCAATAAAATTGTATAGGTTTTAAGTACACAATTCAATAATACATCATCTGTATAATGTATTATGTGTTCACCACCCAAAGACAATCCTCCTTTCGTCACCATATTTTTGGACCCCTTTACTCTTTTCTACCTCCTCTCTGATGCACACATTTAATATGGCTTCAATATCACACTCATAATTTGGTGTTAAAAGTTTATCTTCTTTTTTGAATAACACTTTCTAAATTAATTGATTTTTCCTGTTACCTTTCAGAGCATCCATGCCTCCCACAGCATAAAGTGCCCCTACAGTTGATTTCCTAGGCTTCGTTCGAGGGCTTTGCATCATGGGTCTTCTTTCAGGTAAGAGATGATACTTCATAGCTTCTATAAGGAGTTTCTGACACTCAAGATTACCAGTAAACATGGAGCTATTTTCAAGATCTGCCAGTAACTGAAAAGTAATGATATACAGTATATGAAGTGAAAAACTCATCATTAGAAAGAATATATTTTTATTTATATAACTTTGGAGAAAACTCAAGCTAATTCAAATGTACAACTGTAGTTATTTAATATTTTAACTTATTTAGTAACATGTTTATGTTCACTTATGTTTTAAAATGATGAAAAGTCTTATGATATTAGCTAACGATCTATGCATATTTACTTGACATATTCATCTTTTGAATATATACACGTATAATCTTGGGGAGCGAAAGAGAAAGAGCACTCATAAAATGTCTCATTGAAAGCACTCAAAAATAATGGCTTTATATGAATAAAGCAAGCATCTCCCAGTACATGGCAAGTAGCTAGAGAAGCAGCCATGTTTTTGGTGGTCTTAGGGGAGGAAGTACAAATATACCCAGTTAAAATAAAATAAAATCACCAATAAAGGGCTGCATTTTCATTATCAAATCACTTCTGTAAAGTAATCTGAAAATAGATCTTTTTTTTTATCTGTACATGTACATGTGTACATCAGTAAAGTACATGTGTTAGTAACTAGCCGATCTGTCATCAATAGCAGATAATTAATTTTTCTAACCATCACTGCCTGGAAGACAATAAGACACTAATTGAATGGGGTAAGAGCTAGGTAAATTATTTTTCCTAAAATGTGTCAAGAAGCTGAGTTTCTTTCAGAATTTTTTCAAAGGTCATTTAGATTAATTCCTTTGAGTTTTGGGTCCACAGTATCTTAGGGAGGAATAACAAGTGGGTTGTTGAAACAGAGGTGCTAATCTCACTCCATAAAACTTCTCTAAAGGTTCCTGTTCTGGACTGATTAATGCCAGCTCTGTTCTCACTTCACTTGTTATCTTTAATGGATCACTGTTTTGACTTGGCTAGTGAGACCCTCAGAATTTTCTTAATGATACACTGTTGAAAATAGATTTGAAACCGGGCTATGCAATTATTTTTTTTTCAAAAATATTCTTCAGAGATTTATCACCATTCTTTCCATATATTTAATTTCTAGAACATTGTTTAAGGTCATTTTTGAATTCTTTTTTCCTTCTCATGACTTTTTTATTTACTTATTTATGGTGACATTGGTTAATGAAATCCAATAAGTTTCAGCTGTACACTTTAACAGTAAGGTATATATATATATATGTGTGTGTGTGTGTGTATATACATATATACGTGCATACATATATATACGTCTATATGGTATATAAATATATATGTATATATGGTATATACATATATATATATATGATGCATATATATATATACATATATATGTATACATGTATATATATACACCCACACACTGTGTGTTCACCTCCTACAGTTAGATTTCTTTTTATTTTGGAAAATGAATATTCTGTGTTGCCACTAGCCACCACTGCCATCATCAGGAAAAGTGCACAGTCCACATTTGAGGCATAAGGCATATCCAGGGGTGGGAAGTCAAGGTACCATTAATTGTGCGTTTGGGCTGGAAATTTCTCCTCATTCCAGTAAAGTAAGAGAAGTCCAAACTAAGCATTTTGTTGAAAGAATGTCATGTATATTTAAAACAGTGTAAAGTTAAGAGCCACTGATTCTTTATATTAGTGTATCTTGAAATTTTGCATATCTAAAAATCATCTGGAGAACTTGTTAAAACACGCATTCTTTGGCCTCACCCCCAGAAATTGTTTCAGTAGGTCTGCAGTAGGGGACTAAGAAATTGAGCTTCTAACAAGCTCCCAGGAAATGTTGTGTTGCTGGTCCAGGGATATTTTGAGCAGCACTGCCTTAAGGAATCTGATAAATGATATAGACCCTCTCATGAGACTAACACACACAAGAATATACAAATTCATAGAAACAAAATTTCTATAGATTCTAAACTTGGGTCTAAAGTAATATACATATTTTAATGTTTCCCTCTTGATATTACTATCGCCTTGACCTTTGGATAAATTTGTTGCACCCAGGAGAGTAGTCAATATTCCTTCATTGCATATGGACAGATTCTTAAGAGTAAATAAGTAGTTTCATGGGATTTAATTAACAATTAAAAGTGAAAAGTAGAGAAACCATCAGCAAATTTACCTATTTTTCAATATTCATATTTAATTAATAATTTTGTTGAAAGCAATTAATTTTAATATTTATGATTCTACTGATCCACTAAGTCCAAATAAGTTCCCTCCTCCTAAAGTGGATGATATTTGAGGACTTCAGCCACAGCCTATGTAATATATGAAGTGTGCATATGTGTAATATATCCATGTATATATAATATGTAAATTATATCTACTATTGGTCAATTTACTATAGAGAAATAATTGTGGTTATCAGCAATGGTAGAATTATGAAGAAACACTGCACTCTAACATCACTAAACTTCACATGCTAGAATTCAGTATGAGGTGGGTCAGTCCTGTATCTTATCCAAGGGTGTTTGGTTTTAGAATCATTTTTACTATAATTCTTCAGCATGCACAATGGGGATGTCATTATAATGATGCTTTAGTACATCTGAAACTACTATACTATGCTTTGAATCATAGCAGTTGATTACACATATTAGTTGGTATGATCCAGATCTAACTCCTTTCTAGAGTCTCTTCTGGGATGCTTTTGTACTAATTATTGTCATCTTTCTTATAAGGTAGGCAGAGAAAAAAAAAGAGTTAGCTCAGTCATTTTTCCTCTTGTTACAAGTGCTGTTTGGTGAGAGGAAACTGAAACTAATGAGTATGCTGAAATTTAGGAATTATCTGCAGGTTTTTTAAATCCTTGTTTCCTCTCTCTTCATTATTTATACTGCTAATTGAAGGGTGGATATGGTCTTTGCAAAACATATCCTGTACACTTCAATTACCAGAAATCCTCTGAATAAAATAAAATGAGACAAATAAGAAATTGATTCATGCTTAATGGGACTTCGAACTATAATTTACATTACCTGGGTAAATTTCCATACCTGTGGTGGAAGTAATGGCAGTCTGATGTAAGAAAGTAGCATTGCTAGGTCTTGTTGCCTAGCCTGCACATCATGTCCCACCCACTGCATTAGAGCATGAAAAATAGTCTCCTCATCAGGCACATTAATGTCATCACTGCACAGAAGTTTTGAAATTTCATTAGCTGGAAGCAGGAGAAATTCTTGGTTTTTTATTACCTCAATGAAGTGTTCCTAGAAAAGAAAGGTTTTCTACTAAAAAAAAAAAATTGCACTTTATAAACTTCTTAACAAATAAGCATATCAAAGCTTTTCACTTTGTTAAATTTCAGAAAAGGCCAGAGAGATAAATATATGCATTTATAATAAATAGATGCTATTGCTGCCCATGACGAGGGGAATGGAGGAACATTCTGAAGCTAAAGAGTCAAATGATTATACTGGGTATTATTTAAAACACAAAGAAAGGCCTTAACTACTTCACAGTTCATACAGATAGTGTCCAATTTGACACTGATGATTTTCTCTCTCAGTTGTTGTAGGTGACAATAGCTTGACTCCAGAACTGACTGATGTTGAGTTGGTCTTTAGACAAAAACCTTAGGAGAAAGGTTGAAAAGTTTCAAGGTGGAGGTTTTCTTGAAGGACTGGGAGAGGTAGCTCTGCCTGTATATTTAGAGGACAACATACTGAATTTCTTTGAGATGAGAAAAAAACGATTGATGAAAAAGATTTTCTCTTATGGAGAAGCATGGACTTCTATTAACCAAGGCAATGACATCTTTTATAATAAATGATAATCTACAGATTCAGAATATTTTAAAGGGCTTCTCATAAATTTTGGGAGGAGGGATAGAGTTATATTTCTTTTTTTATTTTTATCAAATTTATTGGGGGTGATATAGGTTAATAAAATTATATAGTTTTCAAGTATACAATTCAATATATCATCTGTATATTGCATTGTGTGTTCACCACTCAAAGTCAAAACTCCTTCTGTCACCATGTTTTTGACCTCCTTTACCCTTATCTTTACCCTCCTTCCTCAAAGTCAAAACTCCTTCTGTCACCATGTTTTTGACCTCCTTTACCCTTATCTTTACCTTTACCCTCCTTCCTCCTTTCCCTTTGACAACCACTAAACTATTGTCTATGATATTTTGGGGTATTTTTTTTTTTTTGCTACTTACAGATTTATATCCCACATATGAGTAAAATTACATGGTTCTCAAATTTTCCTGTATGACTTATTTTGCATAGCATGCAAATCTCAAGATCCATTCATATTGTCACAAATGGCAGTATTTCATCTTCTTTTTTTTTTTATAGCTGAGCAATATTGCATTTATGTATGTATCACATCTTCTTTATCCAATCATTTATTGAAGGACACTTCAGTTGTTCCTATGTTTTGGCCACCATGAATAATGTTTCAATGAACATTGAAGTGCATATATCTTTATGAATAAGAGTTTTTAAAATTTTGGGGTAGATACCAGAATTGCTGGGTCATATGGTAATTCTATTCTTAATTTTTGAGCAACCTCTATAATGTTTTCCATATTTTTTCATATTATACCTCAATTTTCCCTCTGTCATTGTGTTCTCTTGTATTCTATCAAGTATCAAATTTCAGGTAGCCAAGCTTCAACTTTGTTCATCAAAACACAAGTATATATTTTTTTCTGATTTATAATGTTATATATATTTTTGATAACACGAGGATCATTTACAACATTTTTTATAGTAAAGACCTCAAGTTTTTAATACAATGAAAAAGTATACTGCTGAAATGTAGATAAATGTGTCTAGTTGGTAATTTATGTTGCACAATAAATAGATATTCTGTAAGCAGCTTAAGAAAGCTTCTGAGTAACTGGGCAAGCTGGAAAAGTCATATAATTCTCTCAGCTCTTCTCTGAGTTTAGATATAGTTGAACTGAGTTACCCTAATATCAATGTTATCCATACAATAATCACTGATTTTGAGAGACCTATGAAGAAGCCCTCATACTATAAATTCCCATTTAACATGCCTATTTAGACAAAATGCCTTCTTATGACTAAGGTGAGTGAGTAAGATAGATCTGTGGTTCTTACTGCAGCAGATGGCCCTGGTTGAAAAGCCCCTAACCTATAGTAAAATAATGCAGCTAGTACTACACTAATAACACATTACATGTGTACAGTACTTCACATTTTAAGAATTTCTTTCACAAACATTCTCATCATTAATGTGGCCTTGTAGGAAGTAGAATTATTCTCATCAGAAAACAGGCTATGTGAATTGTTTAATCTCCTTGCAGTAAATGGCAAAATATAGGCATACTTCAAAGATATTGTGGGCTCAATTCTAGACCACTACAATAAAGTGAGTCACACATTTTTATTTTTTTTATTTCCCAGTGCATATAGAATTTATGTTAAACCATTCTGTAGTCTACTAGTATTTAATAAAATTATGTCTACAAAAACAATGTACATAGTTTAATGAACAACATCATATTGATAAAAGATGATAATCATCATCTGAGCCTTCAGTGACATATAATCTTTTTGTTTGTTGAATGTCTTGCCTTCATGTTGATGGCTACTGAGTGATCAGGGTGGTAGTTGATGAAGCTGGGGTGGCTGTGAAAATTTCTTAAAACAAGAAAACAATGAACTGTAGAAATGATCCCTGAAAGTATATCAAGACAAATTGTTGGAGACATTGTGGGGAAAAATTTTACATTGTGTGAATATAAATTGACACAGTCACTATGGAAAACAATATAAAGCTTTCTTAAAAAAGTAAGAGTAAAATTACCATATGACCCAACAATCCTTCTCCTGGGAATCTACCCCAAAAATGTTGAAAATATTTATCCATAAAGATATATGCACCTCAATGTTCATAGCAGCATTATTCAAAGTGGCCAAGACATGGAAACAACCAAAGTGTCCTTTGATAGATGATAATATAAAGAAGATGCAGTACACATATACAATGCGATATTACTCAGTCATAAGAAAAGTGGAAATACTGCCATTTGTGACAATATGAATGGATCTTGAGATTATTATGCTAAGCAAAATAAATCAGACAGAAAAAGTTCAATACCGTATGTTACTTATGTGGGATATAAAACTGAAAGCAACAAATAAACAAGAACAACAAACAAAAACTCATAGACACAGACAACAGTTTAGTGGTTATTAGAGGGAAGGGAGGGAGGTAGATAAAGGTAAAGGGGGTAAAATATATGGCTTGAAGGAGATTTTAATTTGGTGTTGAACACATGATGCAATATACATGTGATGTGTTGTTGAATAGTACACTTGAAATCTACATAGTATCTCTATCAGCGTCACTCTCAATAAATTTAATTAAAAAGAAAATAAACTGCATTTTTACAAAAAAAATGAAGTTCGATGCATCAAATGACTTTTTATCACAAATGATTTATTTGTAGCACACAATGCTGTTGATAGAATTTTACCTACAGTTGAAGTTCCTTAAAATTTGGAGTCAATCCTCTCAAACCATGCCATTGATTTGTCAACTAAGTTTAAGTAATATTATAAATCATTTGTTGTCATATTTTAAGAATCTTCACAATATCTTCACCAGGAGTAGATGTCATATCAAGAAACCACTTTATTTGCTCATCCATAAGAATCAACTTCTCATCCCTTAAAGTCTTATCATGCGACTGCAACAATTCAGTCACATCCTCAGGCTCCACTTCTAATTCTAGTTCTCTTTCTATTTCTACCACATCCACGGGTACTTCCTCCACTGAAGCCTTGAACTCCTCAAGGTCATCCATGACAGCTGGAATCAACTTCTTCCAAATTCCTGTTAATTTGATATTTAGAACATTCTAATCACAAATGTTGTTAATGGCATCTAGAATTATGAATTCTTTCCAGTAGGTTTTCGATTGATTTTTCCCAGATTCATCAGAGGAAACATTATCTATGGCAGCTATAGCCTTACAAAATATATATTTTAATAAGACTAAAAAGTGAGAATTACTCCTTGATTCATGGGCTACAGAATGGATTGCATGTTAGCAGGCATAAAAAATATATATTAATCGTGAAAGGAATCTTTTTTTTTTTCTGAGCAGTAGGTCTCAACAGTATGCTTAAAATATTCTGTAAACTATGTTGTAAACAGATGTGCTCTCATACATGCTTTGTTGTTAGATTTATGAAGCACAGGTAGAGAAGATTTAGCATAATTCTTAAGGGCCTTGGAATTTTAAGAATGGTAACTGAGCATTGGCTTCAACTTAAATTCACCTACTGCATTAACTGCTAACAAGAGAGTCAGCCTGTCCTTTGAAACTTTGAGTCCATGCATTGACTTCTCCTATCTAGCTCTGAAAGTCCTAGATGGTATCTTTTTCCAAAATAAGGCTATTTCATCAACATTGAAAATCTGTTGTTGAGTGTACTCACTTTATTATCTTAGCTAGATCTTCTAAATAACTTGCTTCAGCTTCTACATTAGCATTTGCTGTTTCACCTTTCATTTTTATGTTATGGAGATGACTTCTTAAACCTCATGACCTAACTAACCTCTGCTGGCTTCAAACTTTTTTTCTGCGGTTTCCTTATCTCTCTCAGACTTTGTAGAGTTCAAGAGAGTTATGGCCTTCTCTGGATTTAGGTTTTGGCTTAAGGGAATGTTGTAGCTAGTTTGATCTTTTATCTAGACCACTAAAACTTTCAACATACAGCAATAAAGTTGTTTCATTTTCTTACCATTCATGTGTTCACTGGAGTAGTGTTTTTAATTTTCTTCAACAAGTTTCATTTTCATTCACAAGTTGGCTGTTTTGCATAAGAGGCCTACCTTTCGGCTTGTCTTAGCTTTTGATCTGTCTTAGTTTTTGACATGTTTTCCTCACTAAGCTTAATTATTTCTAGCTTTTGATTTAAACTGAGAGACATGCAACTTTTCCTTTCACTTAAACACTTAGAGTCCATTGTAGGGTTATTAATTGGCCTAATAAAATGTAAATAAGTTTTATGTCATTATTGTTGTAGCTCAACAATAGATAGGCCAGAGGAGATGGAAAGAGACAATAAAATGGCTTGTCAGTTGGGCAATCAGAACCCACACATTTATCAATTAAGTTTACCATCTTACATGAGTGCAGTTCATAGTACCTCAAAACGATTACAATAGTAATATTAACTATCACTGATCATAGATCACCACAATAAATATAATAATGAAAAAGTTTGAAATATTGAGAGAATTATCAAAATGTGAAACAGTGACATAAAATGAGCAAATATTATTTGAAAATATAACTGACAGAATTGTTTGACACAACATTGCCACAAACCATCAATTGTAAAAATGCAATATCTACAGAGTGCATTAAAGTAAAGTGCAGTAAAAGGAAGTATGCCTGTATGGACTAAAACCTAAACTTGCAGTATTATTTTATTTTATTCAATACTGCAACTGCCTTTCATAAGTAATAATTTTTATGAAAGTGTTAAGAAAGAGGTAAAACACTCTAAAATTTATAGTTACTTATACTGGTAGTATATGCAAATTCTGAACTGTATCAATATGATGGAAGACTCAGTGTTTCATTATATTTACTTTCTATTCACTCTCTAATGAAAGAAAAGAAAAAAAAAAGAAGTAAATGAGAGAGAGAGAAAAAGAGAGAGCTATAGTAAGAGCAAGAGCACAGCCTAGTGTGTAAAACCTACTCGATGGCTAATGTGAGTCATATACAGTCAAATTGGATTATACATTTGAGAAAGTTAAGAAATGATTAAAATGATTTATGTGATGGTCATATTTAGGTATAGTCAGAAATTTGTTTTGTGATATACTTTGTTAAGTCTGATGAAACTATTGAAAATTGCTTGGAAAGATAGTATGCTAGTGTAAATAAAAAAAAAAATAATGCATTGCTTTAAAGTATCTAAGTATGGTATTTCAATATCCAGCACTGTAGAGAAGTATTTAGTTAAGCTTAAAGATTAAATTTATACTGTTTATTTTAGAATTATTTTGTTCCTAATTTCAAGGTAAACATTTTCTTCTATGCACTTTCCCAAGCGTGTTATTTGGTTTGGTATTCATTTTTTTAATCTACACTTACAGTGTTGTAAAACTTATTAAATGAATGTAACATACTTGCTGAATGTTTCATCGATGCAAACTATTACTTATACGATTGTGCTGGTTAAACTTATTGTCAACTTGACTGAGCCATAGAATTTCTAGACTTTTGGCCAAACGTTATTCCAGATGTGTCTGTGATGGTGTTTCTGGATGAGGCTCACTCACATTTGTGAGGGCAATCTGTTTTAGTCAGTTTATGATTCAAACAACTGTAATTGAATCCTTAGAATTTAACATTATTCTTAGACATTAAAATTATTTAATTTTTTTTACTATCAATATGGCATTACAAAAGCATTATTATAACAAGAACTTTACCTATTTTATTTCATTTATAATAGATAAAATAACTAAAGTAGGGAGATTAACGTATTGCATTATAGGGGGAAACAGTATTGCATTTTTATACACATCCTGCTTTAAAACTCAGTTTAATTCATATAATAGGAAAGGGAAAAGAAGTTGATATGAGCAACAAAAATAATTCATGCTGTTTATCAGATGTGTTTTGTCTGCAAAAGTAAGATAACAGACAGGAAACTGTTAATACTTAGTTCAAGAATTTAAGTAATTTAACAGGAAGTTTTCATGTTTGGCTTTTATGGTTGGATTAACCTTTGAACTATATGACTGCTGTTTGTATAGATTATATGTCATCTGTATTTAGGATACAGGATTATAAATAGCATACTTAAATAACATATATTAAAATACTAATCCATTATAATATGATTCTCCACATAATGGTATTGTTTCAGGAGTATGTTTCAAACTTCAAATTTTGAAAAAATGACCAGGGATGGAAAGAAGAGGGGAAAAGTTTTACAAGAAATTTTAGAGAATTCAAATATTATAAATTAAAAAAAATTAAGGTCTGTATAAAGCTCCAGAAAAATACTCTTTATTTATATGCATTTCAATCCTAAAATTGTAATGTTAATTTTATCCTATTTTTAGGTGTGATTCTCAATTGTTCACTTTTATGTACTTGCCTTTTAGCTTTGAATCTTAGATAACTATAATAATTTTCTTAGCTTGAAATATTTATCTTTTAGTTGCACTTCACAAAAAGACCCATCTCTTGCATAGTTCTCTGCTTCAGAAGTTAAAAAAGTTCATTTTCTTCTTTGCATGAGGGAATAGTTAGCATTAATAATAAGGGTATATTTAATATCTTCTGTCTACTTTTTCTTGCCTCCTTACAGTCTATCTTTCACATCACTGTCACTTATCTGAATAAATATAGCTTTCGTCCATGCAACTTTCAAAGAATTGAAATATACAAACATGTTCATTTAATTCATTATAATTGTTAACAAAATTGAGAGACATTTTAAGGTAGTTAGGTTAAAGGAGTGAACTACAAATTACTTTTAACCAAAATACATGTTTTCATTAAGGCATAAAAAGTCCATTTAACAGAATTGTCTGATTTACTAATTTTTATATTTCTCAAGCTATTCTAGTTAATATTAACCCATTCATATTAGTTTTTCCTGATTGAACAATATTTAAATTTCATTAGAAATCATAATTTGTACCATTTTACAAACTAAAGTTCTACCAGTGAAGAAACATCAGAAAGATTGTATTTTCTTAATAGTGTGGATTTGACTTGAAACATGTACTTGTACGATTTAATATTTTTATTTCCCCAGTCTTTGAGATTTAACTAAACCTTTTTTGGTTTTGAAAATGAGAAACTTGCTTGAGTACAGCTCAACCAGACATATAATGTCTGTTATGTTTAAATCATTTGCAAATTATATGAGTTTATATTGAGTTTATATTGCCTTTTGATTTTATCCCAACATTATAATATTTACTTGGAAAGATTTTATACATATGCATATATGTATAATATACACACATACACATATATATCAGTAAAACAAATCAGTAAGTTAGATATTATGTTACTATATTACTACAAATTAATTCAAAGCAATTGATTTTACCATTGTGTACTTATGTGCCACACTCAGGAGCTCTGTACATCCCTGAACATCTCCAAATGATCGAATCCCTAAGCAGTTTGAAGGATGGAGCTGCTTTATGAGAAAATTGGAGCAGACTTCAATGACTTGAGTCAGCTGCAGAAGACAAGCTGCAGCCAGCAAATTTTCAATAGTATCTTCTTTTAATTGCAGAACACCTAGATGGTTCAAAAAAGTAAAGAATTATTATATGTCCCATAAACTAAGCCACAAATATACTAGCTAGTTGAAACCTTTATTTTCTCTTATTAGGAAGCTTATTTTTTCTAGTGTACAGTAACCACTCAGATAATATCTTTTGAAGCCAACATAGGCAAAGGAGTCTGTGTAAATACTTACCTATGTTAGAGATGGAAGAAGGGAGACAGACTAGATTGTAAAAAACAATGGCGGCAAATGAACAGTGAATACCAACATTGAAAAAGAGCAACTTGTTATTTATCATCTTAGACCTGCATCTAAATCTTATATCAAAAACTGTCCACATTATGACTCGAGGAGCATTATGCAATATTGTATAGGATAATACAATTGGCCATACAGATGTCATTTATGTGGAAAAACATCTTGATGCATAACAATATTGAGCTTATATGACCACATGTCCATTTTTTTGCATCTGTATTTACTAGCTGATAAGGATGACTTTTCACAGATATCACGACTGGAATTGATGCCTGACATTGTCTCAAAAAAAGTATTGCCAAGAGTCCTCAGATAAAGAATTATTTATATGATTATTTTAATAGGTATAAGATACAGACTCTGTTTAAAAATATCTATACATAATTTTTAAAAATGGGATCAGAGCAATTAAACTGTTTTCTTTATATTGATATATATATATATAATATGTATTTTTAGAACAAACATTATTGATGAATTATTGAAAATGTTATGTTATTTTGATGTTATGTTCTCACTGTTTTGTTTTAACCACGCTATAGATAAGTTATAAGGATGATATTTTATATGGATTTTATAAACTATAAACTATTACTTTATAATCTGGCCTTGTAAAATACCTTAATATGGATTCTATATATTGTAACACCACAAAGAAAAGAGTAATGCATACTGTGAAATACTCTGTATTTGATTTATCTTCTAAAACATATGTTGTAAAAGAGTCCAGTACATTAGTAGACTTCCTTGTGCTGTTTCTTGTCCAGGATTTTGAAGGTAAAGCCTATCTTTATCTTATGGCACCCCAAAAAAGTGTGAACTATTCTCAAAATCAGATCTAAAGATTCACTTGCTATAGACATTGAAACGTGGCATACTTATTAAGAAGAATATTAATTTCATAACAAATGAAACCATAAAACTCCTAAAAGAAAACATATTAAAAAAGCTCCCTGCATTGGTCTTGGCAATTTTTTATTGGATAAGACACTAAAAGCATAGGCAACAAAAAGAAAAAAAGCAAACAGGACTATATCAAACTAAAAAACTTCTACACAACAAAGAAAAAACTGAAAAGGCAACCTATGGAATAAAAGAACATATTTGCAAACCATATATCTGATAAGTGGTTAATATCTACATGAAAAGGTGCTAGACATCACTAATCATCAGGGAAATGCAAATTAAAACCACAATGAGATATCATTTCACACCTGTTAAGATGAATAATATCAAAAAGAGAAGGGATAGCCAATGTCGACGAGGCTTTGGATAAAAAGGAAACCTTATGCACTGTTGGTGAGAATGTAAATTAGTACAACCATTATGAAAAACAGTATGAAAATTCCTAGAAAAAAATGCAAAAATAGAACAATCATATGATCCAGAAACCCAACTCCTGGGTAAATACCTAAAAGAAATAAAATAAGAAACTTGAAGAAATATGTACACTCCTGTATTTATTGCAACTATAAGCTATGGAAACAATCTGACTGTTTTCAACATATAATTGGATAAAATATATATAATACGTTATATATAAATATAAATAAGTTCAGCCATGAGAAAGATGGGAATCTTGCTGTTTGTGACAACATGGATGAACCTGGAGGACACCACGCCAAGTGAAATAAGCCAGAAAAAGAAAGTATGGTATCACTTGTATGAGGAAGAAAACAACTGCTGACTTCATAGAAACAGTGAGTAAATTGATGGTTTCCAGGGGCCGAGAGAAGGAAACAGTAAATGTAGGTTAAACGGCACAAACTTTCAGTTAAAAGTAGTCCTGGGAATCTAATGTACATCATGGTGGCTGTAGGTAATAATATGGTATTAGTTATTGTATATTTGAAAGTTGCTGAGAGTATATATTAAACATTTTCTTCTCACAGGAAAAAGAATTAACTGTTTGAGATGATGCACACATTAATTATTTTGATCTTGGTATTCATTCCACCATGGGTATGTGTATCAAATCATCACACTGTATACCTTAAGTATATACAATTATATTTGTCAATTGTTTTTCAATAAAGTTAGAATGAATGAATGAATGAATGAATAAATAAATGAATACATTCATACATACATACTACTTGGCCCCCAAACTCATCCTGTTTTCTTTGCTTTATAGTTTGAGTAAATATTACTTTATTATTTCAAAGGAAAAGACTGATTAAATCTTTAATGTGGAGTTGAAATATTCCACTTCCACTCTCACTTTTTACAAATGAGAATGCATCCACATTGCTTGAGAGAGATAGAAACATGTCCTTATATTTTGGCATTAAGATCGCTTTCTTTTCTCATGGTCATAATTTTTTATAGCATGTTATTCACTTCTTGCTTTTTATAGTATTGAATTTAAATCCTGATTCTGCCCCTTACTACCTTAGGAAAGTTACTTAACTGGCCTATCCTTCATGTTTTTTACTTGTAGAGTAGGAATAATATTAATGTGGGTTATATAATGTAGGATTACTGTGAAGATTGAATGAATTTGTAGATGCCAAGATCTTACCTGTGTAAGCATACTGCACCAAGGAATTAAGTGCATTAGGGTCAACTCCTTCCATCTTGACCTCTTCTTGTTTGGCTTCAAGCACATCATTAGTAAACATTGCAGCAAAATAATCAGACACTGCACTGAGAACCAACCTGGAATGTTTCACAGGAACTTACATCAGTCCATAATCTTATTGAAAAGCATAGAATGCAGTCAGTAAGTTTGTAACTCTGGTGAGACTGTTTTCCACTTAAATATCTCACAGTTCAGTAAAGTGCAGTGAAATTAGAAAGGCAAATAGAATAAGTTGATTTTCTTTTAGACAGTTTGTGCTGTTTCTCTTCATCAGTTTCTCTAAAGTTTAGCAATTTTAAATATCACACAGGAAAGTGGATACTATATGGTAATGATTTTTCAACATAGGATGATAAAAATATTTTCCTTGATGTTCCAATTTATAATCAATGGACTGATTCTCATTCATACTTGCCATAATCACCAAATGTTCTATTTGTATAAGGATACTTACCGATGAGCTGGGATTCGGAGGTGTCCAGCAATGAGTAGCACATCACACAGTTGTTTCTCTTTCAGGTAGTTCTCCATTTTATGGAGAGTTCGCTCTGCATGGTTTACAGCATGGAACTGCTCCTCAGACACATTGAAATTCATTTCTTCAGAATGCGTATGTAATCTGAAAGGGGGATAAGGTAAGAATACGGTTATTCTCCTAGTGAGTGTGCAAATGTTCAGTGGTAATTTAGACACATCAACTTCTAAAAGAAATATATTGGTTTAAAATAAAATAAAATAAATTTCCTCTGATACTAAATATTTTGTTATATTGCTGCCATCCTTCCATTAAAGTAAAATGTCATGGTAAGTATTTATATCTGGAATGAAACATACTATGTATGGTTCAGTTTCAGAGCTAGTGGTGATTTATCGACTTCAAAATACCAGTTCCTTTCTTTAACTTTATTGGTATCAAGATTATGTAATTAGTCATGAAATTGTGGGCATGATTCAAAATACTTTTAAAATTTAATTATGTCTTGAAGCTTCTTTGTGTATACTCATTACACATCAGAAATATTTCTTGAAGAATCTCAAGCTTCAGAGTACCATATGTCAAACCCATCAAGAAATTGGTAGTTACAAAATAGTCACAGGGATGTAAAGTACAGCATAGGAAATACAGTCAATATTATTGTAATAGCTATGTATAACGCCAGGTGAGTACTAGAATATTTGGAGGGAACATTTTGCAAATTGTATAAATGTCTAACCACTATGCCATATACCTGAAATTAATATAAAATAGTATTGAATGTCAAATCTAATTGAAAAATAAAAATTAAAAAATAAAATATACATATTTCCATTTTATATCTCTTTTCCTGCTTTATTGACATATAATTGACCTATAACACTGTTTAAATTTAAGATGTACAACATGATGATTTGATATATGTATATACTGTAAAATGATTACCACAGTGAGGTTAGTTAACATATCCACAATCTCACATAGTTACCATTTTGGGTATGTATGCCAAGCACATTTAAGTTCTACTTTCTTAGCAGTTTTCAAGTATACGATATTGTTAACTATAGTCAAAATGCTTTACATTAGATCCCCAGAAATTATTCATCTTCTAACAGGAAGTTTGTACCCTTTGACTACTTAGGAAGATATGACAACTGTTAAATTTCCCATTATTAAAGCTATCTACATGTCTTTTAAGCATCACACAAAAGTAGAATTTAAATACTACCACATAGAAGCTTACAATCAGTGGAAGCTTAAATAAATTGATGGTTTGGATGAACACACTTAAATACTTTGTTACCTTTTTGTTTCCAGACATTTTCCAACCAGGAGTTAGGATTACTTTTAGGTTCCTTCAGCTCATTTTTGTTTGTTTGTTTTTAATTTTTTAAGACAATTGTTTAACATTACTCCCATTTTCTGTTTAATTTAAATAAATGATTCATCTCCAAATTTTCTTTTAAAGACTCTTTGGGACATTCAGTCACAATATTGTTTGGACAATCAAGATAGCATGGTATGAATATCCTTAAATGCAAGATACAGATTATGTATTATAGAATTGCACATTTGAAACATATAATATTAACCAATGTTATCCCAATAAACTTAATTTAAAAATATTCTGCTACAAAATATGCTTGTTTATTTGTATTGGAAAGGAACGATACCTTGACACCACAGACTTGAAAGCATTCAGATTTCATTTGACTCACTTACCCTAATCTTTCCATTACTCAAGTATCATTTAATTTTCATTGAGTCAATGAAACATTCAACAACTAATTGTCTTATCTTTCCTCACATATACGCTGCCATGTATTGGAGAGGGGCATATCCTAAAAAAGGGGTATATTTTAAGAAGTTCTAACTAGGAAATAATCTTATTCTGTGAATTTTTTTCAGCCCTCTTTGATTAAAGAAAAAAGTGTCTTAAATTACTAGCTAGTTTAGGGTATGTTACCTGTGCATTATAAATTTATTAGAAGTCTGAAATATTTTTTATGATTAAAATGAAGATTTTTAACACTTAAAAATCTTATCAGTATGAACCACGCATAATTTTGTTAGATTTCAAAAGACTGAGGGAACTCTGTTTTATGTCTCATGAAGAAATAAGAGATTAGTACTCAAAGAGATATGGATAGATCAAATATTATAGCATCCAAAATACAACAGACATATTAATCTATGTCATAAAAATATTATAATATACTCTTAATCATTATCTAATCAGACTGTAATAAAACAAATCGAACAAACAAACTAGTCTTTTCAAACTTAACCTGATCTTAATAAATTCCTAGAGCTCATAAATTAGTTTTATTGTCTCCATTTTAGATATTTCACTGTTAGATTAGATGTTACAATAGAAGACACTACATTAGAGAATGTTCTTCCCTATTCTTCATTGTATGGTAACAATAGATTGTGACATATGAGGCAGCATGGTGGGATAAAAAGAATATCAAATGCCTGGATTTACTCCCTGTCCTTGTACTTACAAGCTGAGTGATATTAGGCAAGTCACTTTACCTTTCTAAGTATTAATTTTCTCCTACAAAATAGGAATGAAAATAATGCTAATACCAATAATATCAGCAACAATGCTTATATCACAGGGTTCCTCAGATGATTACATGAGATAATGTACATGAAAATTTTTTGTAAAAATGTTAAGTCTTATGTTTAGGCCTTACTACGAAGATGTAGTTATTTCCATATATATCTTTAATTTTTTATTGAACTTTTAATTATTTAATTGACTTTGCTAGAGCAATTATAACACTACATAAAATTTGAGAACTATAGACAATTCCTTATTTTTGGTTGTCACAATTAGGGAAGGGTGTTCGGTCATCAAGTGGGGAGAGGCTAGAGATGCTGGTAAACATCCTACAATGCACAGGACAGCCCACTACAATAAAGAATTAATCAGCCAAAATATCAATGGCATCAAGTTAGAGTAATTCTTGTTTATATTGTAATTCCACCATTAGGTTTTCTTTCTTTTTTTTTCTTTTTCTTTTTTTGTCTTTATTGAAATAGACAATTAGTTGCTTGTATTTAAGTTGTACAATTCAATGAGTATTTTCCTTTAATTATAGTTGGCATATAACAATATACCAGTTTCAGTTGCATAGCATAATTTGCAAAGTGATTACCCCACTAAATCTAGTAGGTGTCTTCTCCCTTACGTATTTATTGCAACATTATTAACAATCTTCCCCATGCTACACTCTACATCTCCATACCTGTTTTTAATACCTTTGCTTTTTTTTGTTCCCCCAACCCCTCTCTTCTAGTATCCCTCTAAATATGTTCTGTATCAATAAATTTATTTCTGCTTTTCTTGTTGTTGTTGTTGATTTTGTTCTTTAGTTACACATGCAGATGAAATCATGAGATATTTGTATTTCTCGATCCAACCCATTTCATTCAGCGCAATACCCTCTAGGACCATCAAGGCAATATTTTTTTTCCATCCTCTTCTTTTTAGTCTATGTGTGTCTTTTAATCTGAAGTGAGTCTCTTGTAGGCAGCATGGGTAAGGGGCTTGTTTTCTTATCCATTCAGCCACTCTACCTTTTGGTTGGAGCATTTCTTTCTTTTCCATTCGTGGTACTTGTTGATAAGAATGTCGTTATGACCATTCTTTATTCATGTTTTCGATACATGTTTTTTCTTCTTAAATAGCGAAGGTCCTCCAACATTTCCTGTAATACTGGCTTGGTGATGATAAATTCCTTTAGCTTATTTTTGTCTGGAAAGCTCTGTATCTGTCTTTCAACTCTAAATGATAGCTTTTCTAGTTAAAATATTCTTGGTTGTAGATACTGAGTTTTCATCATGTCGATTATTGTGTGCCAAGCCCTTCTGTCCTGCTATTTTCTTTTTAGAAATAGTTTCTTGTGAGAAATCAGCTGCCAGTCTTATGGGTGCTCCCTTGCAGATAACTAACTGGTTTTCTCTTGCTGCTTTTAAGATTCTCTCTTTGTATTTAAACTTTGGCATTTTAATTATGATGTGTCTCAGTGTGGGCCTCTTTGGTTTCCTGGTTTGGGGGACTCTCTGAGCTTCCTAGGGTTTTATGTCCATTTCCTTGACTAGGTTAGGGAAGTTTTCCATCATTATTTCTTAAATAGCTCTTTAACATATTATTTTCCTTTAGGTACTCCTATAACATGGATATTTTTACCTGTAATAGTGTCTCACAGGCTCTTTAAATTATTATTATTATAGTCTTGGCTTCTTTGTTCTTGCCATTCTGATTGAGTGTCTTTGGCTTTCTCATCCTCTACATAGGTCATTTGATCTTCTTTATTCACTTTGTTTATTCCATTTAATATACTTCTCACCTCAAATAATGTGTTCTTCATTTCTGACCGGTCCCCTTTTATAATTTCCAATTCCATTTTTATGTTTTTTTTTTATCTCTTTGTTGAAGTTCTCACTGAATTCATCTACACTTCCCATAAGTTCATTGAGCATCTTTATAAGCAGTGTTTTGAACTCTGCATCTGTTACATTGCTTGACTCCATTAATTCTGAGTCTCCGTTTCATTCTCTGATATGGTTTCTGCTTCTCTGTCTTCCCATTTTGCCTGTCTTTCTATGTCTGTTTCTATGTACTAAGCAAAGCCCTTAAGTCTCCTGGTCTTATTAGTGTGGCTTTGTGTGGTAGGTGTCCAGTGGCACAGACCTGAGAGGAATTCTTCTGCAGGCCAAATTTAGCACCAGCCTGTGACCTTTCGGAGCCACCTGTTAAGATTCAGCAAACAATCCACAGATGCTGTGCTTATGGTTGCCTCAAAAGGCCACACCAGAAACCGAGGCCAGATGCCACCAGTGCGACACCAGGTACTGCTCAGCAAAGGGCACCTGACTACAGAGGACACCTGAATATAGTTTGAGTGGGGCCACCAGGTGCGAAAGGCGAAGTTTCAGGAAATCCTCTGGGCAGATCTACCTCTGTTATCTGGTTTGATGATGCCTTGGCTATGGTGGCACTGAATTCTTACACTAGGAGAGAGTATGGCTCAACAGAGAAACAGTGGATAACACTGCAACTTCTGTTTGGAAAAGATCCTTGCTCTGGTTCTCACTTCGACAACTCAGTGTCCCCTTACAAGTCTGTGGTGCCTCCCCGAACAGCCTACCTGGAGCTGGTGCTCAGTACGAGTGAGTCAATTGGCAGGAAAGTCCGTTCACAGATGCCCTTTAAGAGGCATCTATAGCTGCCAGCACTGATGCCGCAGCCTCTTTCCCACTCAGCCACATGGGACCAGGCAGCCTAGGATTCTCGCTCCATCCTACCTTATGCCATTGCAGGGTGATTTATTAGATTTCTTCCTAATAGGATGGCCTGTTCATCTAGATGTCAGGTGATTTTTTCTTGCTGTTTGCTCCTTATTTCTGTCAAAACTTTGATTTGGTCACCAGAGGGATGAACAGAGCCTGTATCATAGATGCCGTTTTCTTCCTCCATCATGTTTTTTTCTTTAAATTTATTTATTTTTTATGGTGACACTGGTTAAGGAAATCTAGTAAACTTCAGGTGTACAATTTAACAGTAAGGCATATGTATGTGTGTGTGTATGTATGTATGTATATATGTATGTATGTATGTATGTGTGTGCATATGCATATACATATATATACACACATATATACATACATATATACACACATACACACATATGCGTTATATATATGCCAACATTTTGATAAACATAGATGTAAAAATCCTCAATAAAATATTAGCAAACTGAATTTAGCAAGGCATTAAAAATCATACCCCATGATCAAGTGAGATTTATTACTAGAATACAAGACTGGTTCTATATTTGCAAATCAATTAACGTGATTTTAGGTTTATATCCCACATATAAGTGATATCATGCGGTTTATCAACTTTGAATGTCTGACTTATTTAGCTTAGCATGACTATCTCAAGGTCCATCCAAGTTGTCGCAAATGGCAGTATTCCATCTCTTCTTATGGCTGAGCAATATTACATTATATATATGTACCATAGATTCTTTAACCAATTATCTATCGTGGGACACTTCGGATACTTCCATATCCTGGCCATCGTGAATAATGCAGCTATGAACATTGATGTGCAAATATCTTTTTGGATACGGGTTTTCAAGTCTTTGGGATAAATAGCCACTAGAGGGATTGCTGAATCATATTAGATCAATTAGTTTTTTGAGGAACCTCAATACTATTTTCCATAGGAACTGTACAAATTTACAGTCCCACCAGCAGTGTATGAGGGTTCCTTTTACTCGGCATCCTCTCCAACATATGATATTACTTTTCCTGTAGATTATAGCTATTCTACCAGTTGTGAGATGGTATCTCATTGTGATTTTGATTTGCATTTCCCTAATGCTCATGATGCTAAGCATATTTTCATATGTTTGATGGCCATTTGTATGTCTTCTTAGGAGAAGTGTCTCTTCAGGTCTTCTGCTCATTTTTTATTAGATCATTTGTTTTCTTGTTATTATTGAGTTCTGAGTTCTTTGTATATTTTAGATATTAGGCCCTTATTAGTGGCGATGCTTGCAAATATCTTCTGCATCCAGATGATTGTCTCCTTACCTTGCTGACAGTTTCTTTTTCTGTGACAAAGCTCTTTAGTTTAATGTAGTCCCATTCATTTATTTTTTGCTGTGACTTCCCTTGCCTTTAAGTCCAAGGTCCTTGAGTTTACTTTCTATGTTTTCTTCTATGCAATTTATTGTTTCTGATCTTATATTCAGGTCCTTCATCCATTTTGAGTTAATTTTGGTGTGTGGTGATAGACAACTGTTTAGTTTCATTCTTTTGTAGGTAGCTTTCCAGTTTTCCCAGCAGCGTTTATTAAAGAGGCTTTCCTTTCTCCGCTATGTTTTTGGCTTTTTTGTTGAAAATTATTTGCCCACATAAACATTGGTGTATTTCTGCCTTCTTGATTCTGTTCCACTGTTCCGTGTGTCTGTTTTTCTGCCAATACCATGCCATTTTGATTATTGTCGCTTTGTCGTATAATTTGAAGTCAGGCAGAGTGATGCCTCCAGCCTTGTTCTTTTTTCTCAGGAT
>NW_006431805.1:1533592-1538544 GCF_000325575.1 Pteropus alecto | reverse complement strand
ATAGCTACTCTATGGATTTTTGAACATTGATTTTGTATCTGGAAAATTTACTGTATTAGCTTATTATTTCTAGTAGTGTTCTTCTGGAGCTTTTAGGGTTTTCTATATAGAGAATCACGTCATCTGCAAATAATGACAGTTTGATTTCTTTGTTTCCTATTTAGATGCCTTTTATATCTTCCTCTTCTCTGACTGCACTCACTAGGACCTCCAATGTTATAATGAATAACAATGGTGATAGTGGACAGCCTTGTCTTCTTCCTGATCTTAGAGGGAAGTTTTTAGTTTTTCACCTTTAAGTATAATGTTGGCTGAGGGTTTGTCATATATGGCCTTTATTATGTTAAGGTACTTTCCTTCTATACCAATTCTGTTAAGTGTTTTCATCATAAATGTGTGCTGTATCTTGTCAAAGGCTTTTTCTGCATCTATTGATATGATCATAATGATTCATATTTTTAAATTTGTTTATGTGGTGTATCACATTAATCAATTTGCATATGTTGAACCAGTCCTATGCCCTTGTAATGAAGCCCACTTGATCGTGTTGTATAATTTTTTTTTAATATGTTGCTATATTCGGTTTGCTAGTGTCTTATTTAGCATTTTTGCATCTGTGTTCATAAGAGTTATTGGTCTGTAATTTTCTTTTTTGTGTGTTATCTTTAACAGGTTTTGATATCTGAGTAATATTAGCCTCATAAAATGAATTGGGAAGTATTGCTTGCTCTTCGATTTTTTGGAAGAGTTTGTAGAGAATACGTATTGAATCTTCTTTGAAAGTTTGGTAGAATTCCCTTGTGAAGCCATCTGGTCATGGAATTTTACTTTTTCGGTAGGTTTTTGATGATAGTTTCAATTTCCATACTGCTGGTCAGTCTATTTAGATTTTCCAAATCTTCTTGATTGAGTCTAGGAAGACTGTATTTTTCTAAGTACTGGTTCATTTCTTCTAGGTTATTAAATTTGTTATTATAAACTTTTTCATAGTATTCTTGCTTGATCCTTTGTCTTTCTGTGATTTCAGTTATAATTTCCCCTCTTTCATCCATGATTTTGTTTATTTGTGTCCTTTCTCTTTTTTCTTTAGTGAGTCTAGCCAGAGGTTTGTCCATTTTATTAACCTTCTCAAAGAACCAGCTCCTTGATATATTTATTTTTCTATTGTTTTTATCTTTTCAATTTCATTTATTTCTGCTCTAATTTTCACGATCACTTTCCTTCTGCTGACTTTAGGTTTTGTTTGTTCTTATTTTTCTAGTTATTTATTTATTTATTTATTTTTAAGATGAAGCATTAGGTTGTTTATTTGCTCTCACTCGTGTTTCTTTCGATAGGCCTGTAATGATATGAACTTTCCTCTTATCACCACGTTTTCCATTTCCCAAAAGTTTTGCTATGTTGTACTATCATTATCATTCATTCTATGTATTTCTTGATCTCTCTTTTTATTTTTTCTCTTAGCTAGTCATTCTTCAGTAGCATGTTGTTTAATCTTCATGTATTTATGGTTTCTCCCACTTTCTTTTATAATTTATCTCCAGCTTAAAAACATTATGAGCATAGAATATGGTCGGTATGATTTCAACCCTCTTATATTTGTTGAGACTATCTCTGTGTCCCAGTATGTTGCCAAACCTTGAGAATGTCTTATGTGCAATAGAGAAGAATGTATAAGCAGCTCTTTTGGGATGAAAGGCTCTGTAAATGTTAATTATGTTCAGTTGGACTAATGTATCATTTAAGGATGTTATTTCTTTATTGATTTTCTGTTTGGATGATCTGTCCATATCCAATGGTGGTTTGTTTAGTTCCCCTAATATGATAGTGTTTTTTGTCTGTTCCTCCCTTTAGTTTTTTAGTAATCGTTTATACATTTTGTGGCTCCCTGATTGGCAGTCTAGATATCAATGAGTGTTATGTCTTATTGGTGTATGATTCTCTTTATCCTTATGAAATGTCCCTCAGTATCTTTCTTTATGTTTTTTTTTTGAAGTCTATTTTGTCCGATATTAGTACTGCTACTCCAGCTTTTCTCTGAATGTCATTTGCTTGAAATATCATTTTCCACCCTTTCACTTTCGTCTGTATTTTTCTTTCGGTGTGAGATGTGTCTCCTGGAGGTTGGGTTTTGTTTTTTGATCCAATCTGCAACTCTGTGTTTTTTATTGGTGAGTTCAGTCCATTACATTTAGGGGGATTATTGAAATATGAGGTTTTTCTATAACTATTTATGTTTTGCTTTCTGGTAGCTCAGTGTTACTTTTGCTTCCTTTTCTTTGTGTGTCTTTTTTATTTGTTTGTTTGTTTATTTTGGGAGTTCTGTGCACTTTCCTTCTGTCCCTTCTTGTTTTATGTTATGTGCTTCATTTCCAAATGGAGATAATACACACACAGACGACATCTTCTGCGTGTGTATTATCTCCATTATCTTTTTAGAATGTATATCTTTGAATCTCCCCTTTTTAGTCATTGTCGTAGTAATTTTCCCTATGTATGCTGAACATTCATTATCATCTTACTATAGCACATCTCTTCTAATTGTTTAAGCTTATAATGCCTTGTTTTTAGTAAGGTTTGTACTTCTCTGCTTCTTTCAGCCTGCTACTCGCCTTACTCATACTTATGTATTTTTTTTTTTTTTGTCATTTTATTTTAGGTGAGTTGACTCCTTTCAGTATTTCCTATAGTGTAGGCCTCGTAGTAGAGAATTCCCTCAATTTGTGTATGTCTGGAAAAGTCATTATTTCTTCTTCATATCTAAAGGAGAAGTTTCCTGGCTACATTACTCATGGTTGATAGTTCTTTTTACTGAATACTTTGAATATTTGATTCCAATCTTTGCTGGCTTGTAAGGTTTACGCTGAAATGTCTGACAATAATCTAATGACTTTTCCTTTATAAGTTACTCTCTTGTTTCCCCTGGCTGCCCTGAGAATTTTTTCTTTGTCATTGATTTTTGATAATTGTAATACAATGTGCCTTTGAGAAGTCCTTTTTGGGTTGAAATAATTTGGGTTTCTGTTGAATTCTTGACTTCCAAGCTTCAGCTCATTTCTTAGATTTGGGAAATTTTCGTCAACTATTTGTCTGAAAATGCTTTCTAATCCCTGCTCTTTTTCCCCCTTTGAGAATGCCCATTATTTTTATGTTTCCTCTCCTGATGGTATCAGCTGGTTCTTGTATTTCTCTTTCATTATTTTTCATTCTTTGGTTTCTCTCTTCTTTCTTCTGATTTATTTCTAGATTTCTGTCTTCGATGTCACTGATCCTTTCATCCATTTGGTAGGCTCTATTTCCCAAGCTTGCTATTTCATTTTTCAGCTCTTGCAGTGTGTTCTTCATTTCCAGAAGTTCATTTTGTTCTTTTTGAAGGTTTCGGTCTCCTTGTTAAGATCTCATTCTGCTCATCTAGTTGTTTTTCAATTCCTGAAATTGTTGATATGAATTGTTTTGGTACTCATAGAGTTTTTTCAGAAGTAACACCCTGAATTCTCTGTTATTTAAGTCGCATATTTCTGAGTCTGTAGGCTTACTTTCTGGAGATTTTTCTTTTTTTCTGAGGTGCCTTGTCACCTTAGTTGCTCATGGTGTTCAATGCACTATTTTTTTCTTCCTGGGCATTAATAGAAGTGCATTCTGCTTTTGTTTCCTAGAAGATTTATTATATAAAAGTCTCTTTTTAGCCTGTTGCAAAGAAGGCCTTTTTCTTTCGGTTTCCCGTAGGTGGCATCTAATCCTCTTGGATCCCCACTTTATATAAAATGTTAACCTGGTCTTTTTCAAATTATTATTATAGATGTTTAATCACGCTCACTACCCTCGGTCTCAGTCTCTGTCAGTGTTAGTGACAGTTTAGGTAGTGTTTGCTGAGATATCTTTGGGGCTCTACAATGTTAGGTCATGGCGGTTATGGGTGAGGGGCCCTCTGCTTTGGAGGATGAAGGCTGCAGCTCAACTTGGCATTTTGCAACCACTGCTGGTAAAATTCAACTGTTGTTTCTCTGCTGTCCCCGCTTCTCTGTCTTCCCCATTTCTCTGCTTTCTGCCCTCATGTCTGGATACCTCCGCCAGCCACGAGGAGCTCACTGCTCTCCCAGGCAAGTTTGTTCAGGGAACCTGCCAGCCCTTTCTCCCCTCTCCCTCCTCCTGAAGGTGCTCCAGCTCTGAAAGGCAGCTTCTTTGTTTCTCCCAATTTACCTCTTGACTCCTGGGATTCTGACCTGTGTTAGCTCTTATGAGTAGATCCTATGCTCAAACGTGCTGGTGTGCAGTTTGGATGTTTTTTGTTGAGTTTAAATGTTCAGGTTATTGTTGTTTCAAGGGGAAAGATCTGGGAAAGTCTCTTACTCCACCATATTTATTATGTCAACCCCACCATTAAGTATTTAAGCCTTTATAAGCAGGAACTATGTTTAATTATTTTTATAAAAATGCACTTGATACAATACTTTGCATAAAATTAATATGTAATTGCTGATTTAATAGTCAAGCTAAATTTCAGTGACTAAATATTACTATATATTATCTTTTATTTTTTAATTAAATTTATTAGGGTGACATTGGTTAATAAAATTATATAGGTTTAAAGTATACAATTCAATAATACGTCATATGTATATTGCATTGTGTGTTCACTACCCAAAGTCAAATCTCCTTTTTTCACCAAATATTTGACCCCCTTTACCTTTTTCTACCTCCCTCCCTCTTCCCTTTCCTCTGGTAACCACTACACTGTTGTCTATGTCTATGGGTTTTTGTTTGTTTGCTTTTGTCTTGTTTGTTTGTTGCTTTCAGTTTTAAATCCAACATATGAGTGAAAGCATATGGTTCCTGACTTTTTCTTTCTGACTTAATTTGTTTAGCATGATATTTTCAAGATTCATCCATATTGTTGGTTTAGTTTTAGACATCATAAATGTATTACCCTCTCAGTCACTTATCATTTTACC
>NW_006431805.1:1531128-1533513 GCF_000325575.1 Pteropus alecto | reverse complement strand
GACTGATTTTGTGTAATATCTTTTTATTATTCCAAAATCTTATTCAGATACCACATTTTTTAACTTAGAGTGATTTATAATATTAGTGGTTTATAGTGGTTTATAGTTATTAAATTGACTGAGATAACATTGGTTAATAACATTATATAAATTTCAGGTGTACAACTTTATAATATGACATCTGTATACCACATTTAGTCACTATGTATTCTTAGGATCCTCTTGGCTATGACGTTTTCTCAGATTTTCTTATTTTTTATGATGTTGGAAATGTTGAGGAGTATGGTCAGATATTTTATAGAATACTCCTAAATTGGAACTTGACTGATCTTTTCTCATAATTAGGCAAAGGTTATGAATTTTGGGGAGGAAGATCACAGAGGTAAAATGTTATTCTCATTACATTATAGTAAGGGTGCATTCTGACAATGTGACTAATCACTGTTGATATTAACATTGATTACCTGGTTGAGATAGAGTTTGTCAAGTTTTTTCACTGTAAAGGTACTCTTTTTGTCCCCATTCCATTCTGTTATTTTTGGAAGAAAGTCACTATATACAATCCACACTTAAGGAGTGGAACACTATATTCCACTTCCTTGAGAGTAGAGCAGTAACGTAAATTATTTTGAATTCTATTTCATGGGCTACATATCTTTTGCAATATCTATATCTATCTATCTACCTATCTATCTATCTACCTATCTATCTATCATCTATCCATTCAACTATCTTTTATATCAGTATCAAATTATGGATATTTCTTTTATACTTTGGCTTATAATCCAATACAAATTCACTAATTTTATTGCTTAAAATGTTCCAGCTTTGGTCATTGAGAGCTCTTACATTTAGCTCTTGTATCCCTTTGAGATACTCAATTATCGAGGGGATATTTTTAACACTTTCTTACCTTCTGACATTAGAAAGTACCCTACTTATCTCGTGTACAATCAGCCATTTGTCCAAGAAGCAATAGTTTTATTGTTGGAGAAATCAACATCTGAGTACTACATATGCTTGCTGTTACTGGGTGTCATTGCTACTAGGTTCTCTCAGCTAACAGAGAACAGGAATATATGTGTATATACTAACACAATAAATGTGTTTTAATATTAAAATTCAAGTGTGAATTTGGTGCACAAGGTATTTATAGTATTTTGTCCTTAAATAACACTTCAGATGAATATCACTAACTTAAAAAATGATTTTTCTATAAAATAAAAAAAAACATTAGAAATTGAACATGTGATTGATAACTGAAAACCGAAATAAAAACAAAGACGAAAGAAAAACTCAATTGCTCCTAACACAACTACTCTTCTCTTATCAGAATGCCTCAAACAGACTAAAGAAAACAGAAAAGTAATCAAATAACACGTCCTTAAATACACATAGTGTTGTACAATATACAAGTCTCCATGGAACTCCTCAGCATTCAAAATAGGCTCATAAGAAATGGACAGAACAAAGATTATTGTTGGAAATCTTCCTTTAAGCATTCAGTGATGCAGGTTAAATATTACTGGAAATATGTACTTACTGAATAGTCCCGCACACTGAAATTAGGGCTAATAAAAATATTCAGAAAATATTAATACAAAGCTACATATCTGAGCACATATATTAAACTATTCATTAAAATTCTACATGAAATAGCTGTATGATGATGGCATGGTGTAGTAAGAGATGTTCCTGGATCTCTCCTCTTGAAATAACAATAAACTGTACATCTAAAACAACAAATAACACACAAATACACTTGAATGAGTGATCTGTGCGTAAGAGTTTCCAGAGGTCAGAAATGTGGGAGTCAGGGAGCAGATTGGGGGGAACAGAAAGTCTGACTCTCTTGCAGTCTGAACTCCCTGCAAGAGGAGAGAGAGGGGAGAAACAATGGCTAGTTCCCCACAAAGCTCTGCCTGAGAGTTCTGCAAGTTCCATGCAGCAAAGTCCAGGGACCGGGGAAGAAAACAGAGTAGGAACTAAGTGCAAAGGGTCAACAGCTGGGTCTTAGCAGCCACGGTGGAGAAGCACGAGGCTGAGACACAAAGACTGGTAGCAACCTCCACGCATCAATCACGAGTACAGCCTCCCTCCACCCAATATCCTCCCAGATCTAGTACCACAGAGCCCCAGGGGAGTTTGAACAAACATGACTGAAACAAAAATCTACTATCGGTACCATCCATGGTATGGGGGCAAGGATTATATTAATGAACCTGAAGATTTATCAGGAAAGAAAGCCATTATCAGTCTCAAAGCAGAGATTCAACAGGCTTGGACGTCACTTACTGGAAATCAAGATAAAAACACCTTAGCTACAAGCTAAAGATCTCTCTCTCTCTCTCTCTCTCTCTCTCTCTCTCTCTCTCTCTATATATA
>NW_006431805.1:1529841-1531048 GCF_000325575.1 Pteropus alecto | reverse complement strand
AATTCCAAAGCAAAGAAATATTCCATTGAATACCATGAACAACCAAGGTGATAAGACAGCACAGAAAGAGAAAAATCTTCAGAAAATAAGCTTAAATACATAGAAATATGAGACTTAAATGACAGAGAATTCAGGATGGTACTTAAAACAAACAAACAAACAAACAAACAAAAAAACCTCAATGAGATGCAAAATAACTCAGATAGAAAATCCCAGAAATTAAGAAAACAAATAAACCAATAGAATGAGTCATTTATCAAGAGGATTAAAACCCTAAAAAAAGAACCAAACACAACTTCTGGAGATGAAGAACAGATTAAAAGAGTTGAAGAGTAAAATACCAGGCTTAGGAAATAGAGTTGACAAAATGGAGGAAAGAACGTGATATCGAAGACAGAAATTTAGAAATAATTCAGAAGGAAGAAGAGAGAGAATGAAGAATGAAAAATAATGAAAGTGAAATACAAGAACTAGCTGACACAATCAGGAAAGACGACATAAGAATAATGAGTATTCCAAAAGGATAAGATAAGGAGAAGGGATTTGAGAGCATATTCAGACAGATAATTGATGAGAATTTCCTAAATGTAAAGAATGAGCTGGGGCTCCAAATCCAAGAAGATAACAGAAAAACCAATTATTTCAACCCAAAAAGAACTTCTCCAAGACAGATATTAAAATTATCAAAAATTTGTGAAAAAGAAATAATTCTCAAGGCATCCAGGAAAAAGATTATGGTAACCTATAAAGGAATACCCATTAGACTATATTTGGACTTCTCGGCACAAACCTTACAAGCAAGAAAGGAGTGGAACCAAATATTCAAAGAATTAAATGAAAGGAACTACCAGCTAGGAATAACGTATCCAGTTAAGCTCTCTTTTAGACATGAAGAAGAAATAAAGACCTTTACAAACATATAAAAGTTGAAGAAATTCTCCACTATTAAGGCCTACATTACAGGAAATATTGAAAGGAATCAACCCACCTGAAACAAAATGACAAAAAAAAAAAGTACATAATTATGATAAGGTGATTAGCAGGCAGGCAGAATCAGAGCAGTGTAAACCTTATCAAGGTATTATAAGCTTCAACAATAAGAAGAGAATTGCTATTGCGAGATAGAAATGAACATTCAGCATACATAGGGACAATTTAGAGAACAATAACAGAAAAGGGGAGGAATCAAAGATCAAATTTACAAAGG
>NW_006431805.1:1523530-1529627 GCF_000325575.1 Pteropus alecto | reverse complement strand
TACACACACACACACACACATACATATAAATTCAATTATCCTTTACATATTCTTAATGTTAACCATATGCCGAGAATCCAGAACTGAAGTACATAACAAAAAACAAGAAAGAGCAGAGGGAAAATCCACAGAACCTGACCAAATAAAAATAAGACAGAAACACAAGGACGAGAAAACAATGGAAACTCCGAGCTTCCAGAAAGCAAAAGATAAAATAGTAATAAGAAAGCTTTATATTTCAATAATCACTCTAAATGTAAATGGACTGAAATCATGAATAAAAAGGCATAGAGTTGCAGATTGAATAAAAAACAAAACCCAATCATATACTGCCTCCAGGAGACACATCTCAGTTCCAAAGACAAATATACACTCAAAGTGAAAGGGTGGAAAATGATATTTCAAGTAAATGGCATTCAGAGAAAAGCAGAAGCAGCCTTACTAATATTGGACAAAATAGACTTCAAAAAAAAAAATGGTAAAGAAAGATAATAAGGGACACTTCATATGGATACAGGAAATCATACACCAAGAAGACATAACACTTATTGATATCTATTCTCTCAATTAGGGATCCCCAAAATATATAAAGAAATTACTAGCAGAACTAAAGGAAGAAACAGACCAAAGTACTTTCATTGTAGGAGATCTAAATACCCCACTGCCAGATATGGACAGATCATGCAAAAAAGAAAATCAATAAGGAAATAATATCCTTAAATGACACATTTGATCAACTAGACATAATTGACATTTATAGAGCCCTTCATCCCAAAACAGCTGCTTATGCATTCTTTTCTAGTGCACATGGAATATTCTCAAGAATTGACCATGCACTGGGATACAGAGATAGCCTCAACAAATATAAAAGGGTTAAAGTCATATCAAATGCATTCTGTAATTATAATGCTTTGAAGTTGGAGATCAACTTTAAAAAGAAAGTGGAAAGAACCACAAATACATGAAGATTAAACAACTGAAGAATTATTGGGTCAGAGAAGAAATAAAAAGAGACATCAAGAGATATCTAGAAACAAATTATAAAGACATTACAACATATTTAAAATTTGGGACACAGCAAAATTGGTAAAAAGAGGAAAGTTCATATCATTACAGGCCTATCTCAAAAAAAAAATAAGAATGAGACCAAATAAATAACCTAATACTTCATCTTCAAAATCTAAAAAAAGGAAGACAAATGAAGCCTAAAACCAGCATAAGGAAAGAAATAATCAAAATTAGAGCAGAGATAAATGAAATTGAAAAGAAACAATAAAACAAAACAAGAACAATTGAAAAAATAAATGGAACAAAAAGCTGGTTCTTTGAGAAGGTTAATAAAATTGACAAACCAATGGCTAGATTCCTTAAAGAAAAAAGAGAAAGGACACATATAAAATAAGGGATGAAAGAGGGGAAATAATGACTGATATCGCAGAAATACAAAGGATCATATAAGAACACTATGAAAAAGTATATAACACCAAATTTAATAATCTAGAAGGAATGAACTAGTACTTAGAAAAATACAACCTTACTAGATGGAATCAAGAAGAACTGAAAAATCTAAATAGATTGATCAGCAGTATGGAAATTGAAACTATCATCAAAATCCTACCAAAAAATAAAAGCCCAGGACCAGATGGCTACACCAGTGAATTCTACCAAACATTTGAAGTAAATTTAATATCTATTCTCCTCAAACTCTTCCAAAAAATGAAAGAGGAAGCAATATTTCCCAACTCATTTTATGAGACCAATATTACCCTGATACCAAAACCTGGTAATGATAACATAAATCAAGAACACTACACATCGATATCTCTTATGAACACAGATGCAAGAGTTATAAATAAGATACTAGCGAATCAAATACAGCAACACATTAAAAAGATTATACAACAGGATCAAGTAGGCTTCATCCCAGTGACACAAGGATGGTTCAACATATGCATATCGATTAATGTGACACATCATACAAACAAATTAAAATATGAGAATCATATGATCATATCAATAGATGCAGAAAAAGCCTTTGACAAGATACAGCATCCATTTATAATCAAAACAGTTAACAAAATCGGTAAAGAATGAAAAAAAAAAACTTAATTAAGGCTATATATGACAAACACTCGGCCAATATTATACTTAATGGTGAGAAACTACAAACTCTCCAAGATCAGGAACAGGCAAGGCTGTCCACTATCTCCACTGTTATTCATTATAACATCGACAGTCCTAGAAAGTATCATCAGACAAGAGAAAGATATAAAAGGCATCCAAATAAGAAATGAAGAAGTCCAACTGTTACTATTTGAGGATGACATGATTCTCTATATAGAAAACCCTAAGGAATCAAGAACACTACTAGACAATAAGCAAATACAGTAAAGCTTCTGGATACAAAATCAATGTTCAAAAATGCATAGTAACTGTTAAAGCTTTGAGGTTTGCAATGGGAACAGTGATAAATAGGAGTAAACAGTCCCCCAACCAACTTTTAATATGGTATTAAAGTGTTTATTGTTTTAATATTAATATTTATTGTTTAATGTTGATGGTATTTTGTTGCAATGTTACTGTTTTTATTTGCTTTATAACATTCATAAATTTTATGAGTAATTTGTATTTAATACAGTTGTCAATATTCTGCATTAAAGATAGAATTCTTTAAATAAGACTTATGTTTTAAAGATAGAAACATATTTTGTCATGAATTAGCCTATCCTAGAAAATATCTTTGTTTTTCTTTCAGAAATTTCATTTGTAATTCTACTCAAGACTTTCATATTATGTTTGAATATATTTCAATTTAAAATAACAATTATAAGCTATTAATAATAAATGAATAATTATAGAGTGATGATTAATAAGTTATGCAATCTGGTATAATCATTTGCAAATAATGAATCAAAAGACTGAATATTGATACATTCCAGTACAAGATTCCATTTGGATAGGTTATTGTAATAAAAGTACATTTCTTATATTTCCCATAAAATGTTGCATTTGTGATGTCTATCAAATGTTTCATTTAACATAAGCAGATCAACTGTTAGAGATGAAAATAGAAAATATTGAAGTGTTTCAAATGTAAAGATTGATGCTAGTTTTCAATATTGTTGTAAGACCTCCCAGAGTATTTATTTTTCTTTTTTGGTATTACCATAGAATGTTATTTGTTGTATATAAAAAGATTCATTAGCATCCCCTTTTCCCAAGTTTTCTTAGTATAACATTAATGTTGTATTACAAAAACTATCTGGAGTTAATGTTGATGTATTATGCAGATAGATACATCACAGTTCTGCTCATCTTAGTAAAACCATGCTACCAAGTATTTTAAGTCGATATCAAGATTAAGTCCTAGATCTAGATGTTTTTCTAAAGATGAAAGAGAAAAATGTATATTCTCATTTATGTGACAAATAAAAATCAGAGAGCATAATAAAGATATCTTTGTGGTATATAAAACTAAGGCTTTGTATATCATTAAATAAAGACAAAAGAATATATTTTTAAAAATTACAAGATTGATGTCAGAAACATGGCCTAGTGAGAGGTGTCCCCAGATCCACCCCCCCTTGAAAAGACAAAACCTGAACATCTAAAATTCAACGACAACAAAAAACACCCAAAGTGCACCTCAGCATGTCTGAGCGTGGGATCTGTGCATAAAAAATATTACAGGTCGGAACTCCGGATGTCGGGCGGTGGACTGGGAAAAACAAAGAAGATGCCTCTCACAGCAGCCATAGATGCCTGTAGGAGGAGGAGGAGGGGAGAATGTGTGGCAAGATCTCTGAACAACCCTACCTGGAAGAACTGTGAGTTCTACACAGCCAGCGGCAGTGCCTACGCATCAGGGCAGAAAGCAGAGAAGTGAGGAAAGCAGAGAAGCAGGGACGGCATAGAAACAAAAGTTGATTTTTACCAGACGCAGTTGCAAAAACAAGGCTGAACTGCAGCATGCATCCCCCAACCCAGAGGTCCCTTTCACTATATCTTCCAAGAGCAAACACTGCAGAGACTCAGGATAATCTAAGGAAATACTATGAAACTGTTGGTAACATTGACTGGGACTGAGATGGAGGTTAGCGATTGCGATTAAAAATCTATAAGAAAAAAAAAAAAAAGCATTATTAAGGGTTTATATAAAGAAGGGATCCAAGAGCCTGAGACGCCACTTACTGAAAACCAAAAAAAAAAAAAAAACGAACAAAAAAAATGTCTTTTTGTCACAGGCTAAAGAGAGACCTTTATATAATAAATCCTCTTTCTGGAAAAAAAGCAGAATACACTTCCATTAATGTGCAGGTGGAGAAATAATCCATTAAACACCATGAACAACCAAGGTGACAAGGCAGCTCAAAAAAAAAAAAAGAAAGAAAGAAAAATCTCCAGAAAGTAAGCTTACAGACTCAGAAATATGTGACTTAAGTGACAGAGAATTCAAGATGGCACTTATGAAAAAACTCAGTGAGATACAAAATGATTCATATTAACAATTTCAGGAATTGAAAAAAGAACCTGATGAACAGAATGAGTTCTCTAACAAGGAGACTGAAACCCTCAAAAATAAAATAATTGACTGGAAATCTGGAGACAAAAAACACAATTCAAGAGCTGAAAGAATGAAATAGCAAGCTTGAGAAATAGAGTCGACCAACTGGAAGAAAGGATCAGTGATACTGAGGACAAAAATCTAGAAATAAATCAGAAGGAAGAAGAGAGAAAATGAAGAATGAAAAATAATGAAAGAGAAATACAAGAACTAGCTGATATCATCAGGAGAGGAAACGTAAAAATAATAGGCATTCTCTAAGGGGAAGAAAAGAAGAAGAGATTAGAAAGCATTTGCTGACAAATAATTGAAGAGAATTTCCCAAATCTGAAGAATGAGCTGGACTTTGGAATTCAAGAAGTCAATAGAACACCCAATAATCTCAAACCAAAAAAATGCGTTCACCAAGACACATTGTATCAAAATTATCAAAAAACAATGACAAAGACAGAATTCTCAGGGCAGCCATGGAAAAAAAGACAGTAATCTATAAAGGAAAACCCATTAAATGATTATCAGACTTCTTAGCACAAACATTACAATCAAGAAAGAGCGGAATCAAATATTCAATCTATTTAGTGAAAAGAACTACCAGCCAAGAATAATGTATCCAGCTAAGCTCTACTTTAGATATGAAAGAGAAATAAAGACCTTTCCAGACATACAAAAATTGAGAGATTTCTCCACAACGAGGCCTACATTATAGGAAATACTGAAAAGGGTCAGCTCACCTAAAACGAAATGGCAAAAAAATACATAATTAGGAGTAAGGTGATTAGCAGTCAGATAGAAGCAGAGGAGTGCAACTCTTACTAAGAACGGGGCATTATAAGCTTAAAATAAGAAGAGATTTCCTATAGCAAGGTATTAATGAATGCTCAGCATACATAGGGACAAATTGAGACAACAATAACTGAAAAGGGGAGGATTCAAAGATCCAAATTCACAAAGGGTAATGGAGATAAGGCACACATGAAATAAAATGGACTATTATATATACAACTATCCTCTACATATTCATAATGGTAACCACACGCCAAAGATTCAGAACTGAAGTATATAACATAAAACAAGAAGGACCAGGGGGAAAACCCACAAGGGCAAGCAAAATAAACACACACACACACACACACACACACACACAAGGAAGCAATGGAAACACCAAACTACCAGAAAGCAAAAGATAAAATGGCTATTAGAAAACTCATATTCAATAATCACCCTAAAAATAACAATAATAATAATCACCCTAAATGTAAATGGACTGAACTCACCAATAAAAAGGCACAGACTTGCAGATTGGATTAAAAAAAAAAAAAACAACCATATGCTGCCTCCTGGAGATACATCTCAGCTCCAAAGACAAATATAGACTCAAAGTGAAAGGGTGGAAAATGATATTTCAAGCAAATGGCTTTCAGAGAAAAGCAAGAGTAGCAGTACTAATATCAGATGAAATAGACTTCAAAATAAAAAAGGTAAAGAAAGATACTGAGGGACACTTCATAATGATAAAGGGAATCATGCACCAAG
>NW_006431805.1:1520977-1521694 GCF_000325575.1 Pteropus alecto | reverse complement strand
GTGCAACTGAACATAATTGATATTTACAGAGCCTTCCATCCTAAAACAGCTGCTTATACATTCTTCTCTAGTTCACATGGGACAGTCTCAAAAATCGACCACATACTGGGACACAGAGATAGCCTCAACAAATATAAGAGGGTTGAAATCATAACAATCATATTCTCTGATCACAATACTCTGAAAATAGAGGTCAACTACAAAAAGAAATCAGGAATAACCACAAATATATGGAGATTAAACAACATGTTACTGAAGAATAACTGGATCAGAGAAGAAATAAAAAGAGAAATCAAAAGATACATAGAAACAAAAGATAATGATAGTAAAACATATCAAAAAATTTGAGAGGCGGCAAAGTGGCATTAAGAAGAAAGTTCATATCTTTAGAGGCCTATCTCCAAAAACAAGAATGAGCCCAAATGAAGAAATTACTGCTTTATCTTAAAAAACAAAACAAACAAAACAAAAAACTAGAATAAGAACAAATGAAACCTAAAATCAGCAGAAGGAAAGAAATAACCAAAATTAGAGCAGAAATACATGAAATTGAAACTAAAAAAAAAAAAAAAAGAAAAGAAAAGAAAAAAACAATAGAAAAATAAATGCAAAAAAAAACTGGTTCTTTGAGAAGGTTAATAAAATTTACAAACCCCTGGCTAGACTCACTCAAGAAAAAAAAAATAGAATGAACAAATAAACAACATCAGGAATGAA
>NW_006431805.1:1518515-1520946 GCF_000325575.1 Pteropus alecto | reverse complement strand
ACTGACATTGCAGAAATACAAAGGATCATGCAAGAATACTATGAATAAGTATATAACACCAAATTTAATAACTTAGAAGAAATGGACCAGTACTTAAAAAAAATATAACCTCCCCAGACGGAATCAAGAATAACTGGAAAATCTAAGTAGACTAATCAGCAGTATGGAAATTGAAACAATCATAAAAAAAAAAAAAAAAAAAAAAAAAAAAAAAAAAAAACTACCAAAGAGTAAAAGTCCAGGACCAGATGGCTACACCAGTGAATTCTAACAGATATTCAAAGAAGATCTAATACCTATTCTCTTCAAACTTTTCCAGAAAATTGAAGAGATGGCAATACTTCCTAACTCATTTTAGTAGGCCAGTGTTACCCTGATACCAAAACTTGGTAATGATAACATAAAACAAACAAACAAACCAAAAAAACTACAGACTCATATCTCTCATGAACACAGATGCAAAAATTGTAAATAAGATACTAGTGAACCGAATACAGTGACATATTAAAAAGATTATACACCACGATCAAGAGGGCTTCCATCCCAGTGACACAAGGATAGTTCGACATATGCAAATAGATTAATGTGATACATCGCATAAACAAATTAAAATATAAGAATCGTATGATCATATCAATGATGCAAAAAAGCCTTTGACAAGATATAGTATCCATTTATGATCAAAACACTTAACAAAATCGGTATAGAAAGAAGGTACCTTAACATAATAAAGACCATATAAGACAAACCCTCAGTCAACATTAAACTTAATGATGAGAAACAAAACCCTCTCTCTAAGATCAGAAAATAGGCAAGGCTTTCCACTATCGCCACTTTTATTCAATATAATATTGGAGGTCCTCGGGAGTCCCATCAGGCAAGAGAAAGAGATAAAAGGCATCCAAACAGGAAACAAAGAAGTTGAACTGTCACTATTTGTGGATGACATGATTCTCTATATAGAAAACCCTAAAGACTCCCCAGGAACACTACTAGAAACAAGTAGATACAATAAAGTTTCTGGATTCAAAATCAATGTTCAAAAATTCATAGTGTTCCTATACTCTAATAATGAAGTGTCCGAAAAAGACGTGGAAAAAATAATTCCTTCACAATTACAACAAAAAGAATAAAATATATAGGAATAAAGATAATAAAACATGTGAAGGACCTGTATAATGAAAACTACAAGACTCTCTGAAAAGAAATCAAAGAAGATAAAAAGAAATGGAAAGTTTCTCCATGTTCTTGGATTGGAAGAATCAACATAGTTAAAATGACCTTATTACCTAAAACATTACACAGATTTAATACAATCCCCATCAAAATTCCGTCGGCTGTTTTTAAAGAAATAAAACAAAAATTCATCAGATTTGTATGGAAGCACAAAAGTCCTCGAATTGCTAAAGCCATCGTGAGAATAGAGAACAAGGCTAGAGACACCATTTTGCCTGACTTCGAATTATACTACAAAGCAACAATAATCAAAACAGCATGATATTGGCATAAAAACAGAATCATGGACCAGTGGAACAAAATCGAGAGTCCAGAAATAAACCCATATTTATATGGGCAAATAATTTTCGACAATAGAGCCAAAATAAACAGTGGAGAAAGAAATGCCTCTTCAATAAGTGGTGCTGGGAGAACTGGAAAGCCATCTGCAAAAGAATGAAACTAGACTGTTGTCTGTCACCACACACCAAAATTAACTCAAAATTGATTAAGGACCTGAATAAAAGATCTGAAACAATAAAATGTATAGAAGAAAACATAGGAACTAAACTCAAGGACCTTGGACTTAAAGAGGGTTTTATGAATTTGACATCAAAGTCAAGGGAAGTAAGAGCTAAAATAAATGAATAGGTCTTCATCTAACTAAAAACCTTGTGCACAGCCAAAGAAACTATCAACAAGATAAAGAGAAAACTCTCCGAATGGGAAAATATATTTGTAAGCAAACGCCTCCGTTAAGGGCCTAATATCCAAAATATACAAAAAACTTACATAACTCAATAACAACAAAAAACAAATGATCCAATCAAAAATGATCCAATCAAAAAACAAATATATGAAAAGATGCTCAACATCACTAGCTATTAGGGAAATACAAATCAAAACCACAATGAGATACCATCTCACTCTCATTAGAATAGCTATAAGCAACAGGACAAATAATAGCAAATGTTGGAGAGGATGAGGAGAAAAAGGAGCACTCATACACTGCTGGCTGGACTACGGGTTGGTACAGCCACAATGGAAAACAGTATGGAAGTTCCTTACAATCTATGAATTGATCTACCATATGATCCAGCAATCCCTCTACTGAATATTTACCCCAAAGGCTTGAAACCCATATTGGAAAAGATATTTGTACACTGATGTTCATAGCAGCGTTATTCATGATGACCAAGACATGGAAACAACTGAA
>NW_006431805.1:1517396-1518091 GCF_000325575.1 Pteropus alecto | reverse complement strand
AAATAAAATTAAAATAATAAAAGTCTCAGGAAAATGTTGGAAAATGAAGTGCTACTAGCCTGTACTCTAAAAACTGTTTGATTTACTGGTATCTTTCTTAGTTTTGAATTAAATTTTAATGAAAGAGAAATAATTCACAAGACAGAGTAAGGGAAACTATTGATGGTAAATTTTAATGATAAACATTATAGAAAAGTGTTAGTTTTTGCATAATTGCCTTTCATGTTGTGATTGTGACCCCTCTTCTTTCCAAAATACAGTTAAAGATTTCTATATGTTTTACATGCCTAAATTAACTGTAATTAAATTAATAATAGGCAGAGTTTGGGTGTCATGCTAATATATTTACTGTGAGTAAAATTCAAATATCTTTCAAATATGCATTCTTTAATCAAAGTAAAATAAATATCTGCATGCTAAGTAAAAATGTTTATTTATAAAAATAGCTTTTACTCTTTTACATCCACAAGAGCTTTTGTAAAAATAATAGATAGAAAGAGAACTTCATGAAACAGATGTGGTGGCTGACAGAACTGACACTTGCATTTTCAGATACCTATTATAAACCTATATCTCTTCAGAGTTGTTATGCATTAGGAGACAGAATTTGAAAAGCAGTATATCTTTTAAGTCTACACTTAAAAGGAAGATTTACACATCATTATGCATTACCAATATAACAAAAATGTTAATAA
>NW_006431805.1:1502271-1517380 GCF_000325575.1 Pteropus alecto | reverse complement strand
TAATAATAATAATAATAGACTATTTATTGTGTGTCAATTATAAGTCAAATAACATGCCTAATATTTTCTTAAATACTAAACCAATTAATATTCACAGTGTGTAATTTAAATTTTATCTCCTTTTTTCTGATATGGAAACTCAGGCTCATAATAATTAAAAATTGCCCAATATAACATAGCTAGTAAATGAAGAATTGGATTTCATGCCAAAATCTAATACTAAATACGATGTCTTTCTAGTATTCCACAATAACATTTCAGTACTTACATTACATTGCACATATAACTTATAGGATGTTAGAATCTTTTTTTAAAATTTTTAAAAAAATATTAAAAAATTATAGTTGTCATATGACATTACATTGGTTTCAGATGTACAACATACAGATTAGACATTTATATTACTTACAGAGTGATCACCCTGATAAATCTAGCACACATCTGACACCATACATAGTTATTATAATATTATTGACTATATTCCTTATGCTATACTTTATATCTCCATATCTATTCTGTTACTATCAATTTGTACTTTTGAAGTCCTTCCCCTTCTTCACTCACTCCTCATTTAGCAACTATCAAAATGTTCTCTGTATCTTTACGTTTGTTTCTGATTTGCTTGTTCATTTATTTTGTTCTTTAGATTCAAAATGTAAGTGAAATTACATGGCATCTGTCTTTCTCTGATCTATGCCACTCAGCACAGTACCCTCTAGGTCCATCTATGTTGTTGCATATGGCAAGATTTCATTCTATTTTTATGGCTGAGTAATATTCATTATATATGCACTACCTCTTCTTTATCCATTCATCCATTGATGGACACTCAGGTTGCCTCTGTATCTTGACTACTGTAAATAATGCTGCAATGAACATATGGATTCAATTGTACCTTCCAAGTAGTATTTTGGGCTTCTATGGATAAAAACCCAGAAGTGAGGTAACTGGGTCTTTCTTTATCTTTTGTTATAGCCTTTGTTTTATAGCCTATTTTGTCTGGTATAAGTATTGCTACCCCAGCTTTTTTGTTTGTTTTGATTTTCATGAAATGTCTTTTTCCATCATTTCACCTTCAATCTGTGTGTTTCTTTTGATCTGAAGTGAGTCTCATGTAGGAAGCATATGGAAGGGTCTTATTTTCTTATCCATTGAGCCGCCTTATACTTTGGTTGGAACACTTAATTCTTTTCCATTTGAGGTACTTGTTGATAGATAAATAGTTATTACCTTTCTTTATTCCTGTTTTGAATACATGTTTGTTTGTTTGTTTTCTGCTTAAAGAAATCCCTCCAACATTTCCTGTAATGCTGGCTTGATGTTGATAAATTCCTTTAGTTTATTTTATCTGGGAAGTTTCTTAACAGTCCTTAGACTCTAAATAATAGCTTTACTGGATAAAGTATTCTTGGTTGTAGATCCTAGGTTTTCATCACTTTTAATATTTTGTGCCAAGCCCTTCTGTCCTGCATGGCTTCTTTTGAGTAATCAGCTGCCAGTCTTATGGGAGCTCTCTTATAGATAACTAACTGCTTTTCTCTTGCTACTTTTAAAATTATCTTTATGTCTTTAACCTTTAGCATTTTAATTATGATGTGTTTTGGTGTGGGCCTCTTTGGGTTCATCTTGTTTGGGACTTCTGCTGTGCTTTCTGTGCGTATATGTCTATTTTCTTCAACAGGTTAGGAAAGTTTTCAGTCATTATTTCTTCAAATATGTTTTCAATTTCTTGGTCTCTCTTTTCCTCTTGTTTCCCTATGATGCAAATGTTGGAAAAGTTGATGTTGTCCCAGAGGCCACTTTGGTTGCTGTTTGCACATCAATGGGGGAATTGGCCCTCAGGTTGATTTGTTGTAAGGATTGGCTGTGACTATAGTAGAAAAGCCATTGTGCAGGGGCTGGCCCTATGAAGTATAATTTGCTTTAGCAGGATTCTGGTGCTTGCCCAGGCAGCCCTTTGGGTTTGTCATTCTCCGATGTAGCCCTGGTGATGCTCTCACTTAGACTAAACCAGCAATGGAGCATGCAGGCCTGGGTCTCCTGGGAGAGGCTCTTTTGTAGGGGGGCCACCCATTATGACCCATCAAGCAATCAACTGATGGCTTCCACCCACACCGGTCTTTGATAGCCTTGAGAGGTCAAGCTGCAAAGTAGGGCCAGCTGCTACTATCGCTGGGCTTAGGATTGCTCAGTAAAAAGTACAGGGCATGATGAGACTGGGTGCCGCTTGTTTAGGTTTTATGAACCTTTGAGAGATTTTAGGAAAGTATTTAGCTTGAGTCAAAACAGGCAGTTTGTAGAAAAGCCACTGAAAGTAGTTAGGTTTAGCCTACAATTTGCAGCAAAATCTCAGGGAATCGCCAGGGTGGGCAACTAGTGTTAGCCAGAATGACGGAGACTCATATGGCAGCCATCTGCATCTGCACACTGTGAAAGGGGAGCGCGTCAACAAACAAATAATGTCTTCTGCCAGCACTACTTTCACAGTACTTATGCATTTTGCATATAGATATCTAGGTGGGACAATGTGTCAGGATTCAGTTAGCCAATAGGGACTTTAAGAGAACATAAAATATAAAAGTCTCAGAAAGCAAAGAGCCAACCATACAGACATATAGATGAGGATAAAATTGGCAGAGATTTATGGAAGGACAAAGCATGGAGTCAAAAGTCTGAACATGTATTCAGGAAGAACCAATAGAAAAGAATGTCACAATATTACATTATATATTATACAAATTTCAATAATCCATAAAACATATATAGTCACATAAAAATACGACAAAATATTTGTGAATCTTATTTTCCATGATTAAGCCATAAGATGGTTATTATTTCTGGTTCTCACAAAAGATTATAAAATATTCTACTATACCTGCATTTTTTAGAAGTTTATTTTTCCATTTTACCAGGTATAAAATATTTCAGGGCCCACTACTGATCAATACGAAAGTACAAAGGGATCTACATTTTACTAGTCTGGATAGAAAAATATCAAAATTAAAGAATCAGAATCTATTACATTAGGGCTGTATATTTGTAACACTCTCATAACAATGAGGATTTTAATTTTATCCCCCATCATTTGATTGAGTTAAAAGTTAAGCTGAGCATTTCAGTCATTCTCAAAGTAACATCTATGTTTTATTCTAATATGTTTAGTGATTTTATTCACTTCTATCTCTTCCCCAGATGGGTACATCCCCTTTCTAATTATTTTGCAAAAATTAAATGAGATGACACTTAAGGAAGTAAATAATATGATTACCTTCTTTTTTTAAAATTATTGGATTGCTTTAATAATTAACCTAGTCATAGTTAATTCATTAACTTATCATCATTTGTTTTACTAAGTAGAATGCCAAGGTATCAGTATACTTTATATTCACATTAACTATTATCCTGTCATAACTATCATCCTGTCAAACTTCAGTAATTTGGACTCCCTTAATTGAGAATTTGTAATACTTCAAAAAGATGGTAGACTGATAATGTTGAAAAGAGTTTACCAAATTGATTAATCAGGAACAAAGAGAAATACCAATTAAAGCAGACACAGTTTTAAACTATATTAGAAACATTAACTTATAAAAGATAAATATAACCCTATTATACACATAGAAGAATAATTTGGATCTTGATATATTTATTACAAATAATTCTTGAATAGGCATTTAATTAATATTCTTATTTAAAACATTTTTTTTTCTTTTTAAAACAATGTAGGAATTAGAACCTCAATACTATAATGCCTTATTATATAAGACTAATTAGTGAAAAAAATCAAATTTAAATGAATAGCCTTTTCTATACAAGAAAATCCTTATAAAGTTCATATTAGTATCTATGGAATGATTCCTCCACACCAAATATCAAATGATAAGAAGATGACACTTTTTCAATACTCATGGAAAATTATATGTAAAATGCTGATTTATTCAATCCAGCAAATATTTACTGATGACCTACTATTTACAAAGCACTGTGCTAATGTGAACACATGTGAACATTTAACACATGTAAACAGGCCACATATATCTTACAGTATAGTCTCAGAAAACAATGTTCATAGCCTAATTTTATCTTATGTTTCTACATACACTAAAACATATATAAACAAAAAGGGGATATTGTTGCTTTGAAGTAACCACTATCTTATCCCCTCTTAATATATATTCTGTATGCTTAAAAGTTACCATAATTTAGTTTTCTTTACTAAAGTTCAGTTAAACTAATGTTTTGAATATTGAGGAAATAAATGAAGATAAACACAGTCAGATAAAAGTTAAGCCTGAAATTGTCTTCCCCCATCCATGCTTTTATGAGATGAATTATTATGTCTTATGTAACTAAAATGAGAAAATGAAACAAAAGTCATATTTGTATGAGTGACCATAAATTTTAATTTCACATTATAATTTATGTAGAAATATTTTATATCTATATTTAATATAGTTTCATTATTATATTTTAATTAGATATTATTCCCTAGCAATCTAATTGGATACTATTTTTCATCATTTCTAATACAGTAAAAATAGAAATGAGTGTAAATTGATAATATATCATCCAAAGACCACTCATTTTTCATTGAAAAATTGTTACTCATATGGCCAGGACAAGTAAGGACTGAAGAATATGCCTGACAAGACCTGGTTAAAAATTGAACATTCCTATCCTCCAGAAAAAAAAAAAAAAGTGGAGAACACATCACTATATTCAGGGGTATTATTCTCATAAACCTCAGCTAAGATAATGAGTGAAGCTATGTAAGACTTCAGACAAGAATATAATTTAGAATTTACCATTGAACTAAGGACATTTTTCAGTAAAAAAAATAGTCTGAACTTAGTTGATGTGGGCTTGTTTAAATTCCACTCCAAAGCTCATGGAAACTGTACACACATACTAGGCAGAACTAGAGTGTCAGAATATATAAAGAGAAATGTCTACATGAATCTCTTGTAATCAGCACTTATGCTGAAGGCTTGAGACTCTCTCACTGTGTGAAAGGAAGTAAAATATTTTAGCACTAAATGCTATCTAATGAGGAGCCCAAGGAGAACAGAGGAAGAAGGAAAACAAGTAACAGCATTTTATTGGTTTCCTGGAACAGAGATAGATCTAAAACCCTAAAATTGGGAAGATTAGTTCTCCTCTATTCCTTTTGAAGAAAAATATTTGGAAGCCCAGAGATTCCTAGAAAATTTCTGGCAATTTCTTAAACATGAAGCAAAAAAGGTCAGTGTTGGTGGGATGAGAGTGTTTCATGGTGCTTATAAAATTCTATAAGAAAAGAAGTAGAAATACCTTGTGATTTTACTCTCGTGATCTAGCATTGCTAGAGATTCTAGATGCAACAGTCCTCAGAAGACATGTCTGAATGTCATCAACATCAACTGATCCTAGTTGGTCTCTATTGCAATGGCAACGTGTAGTTCCTGGGAAGATGAGGTGTCATTGGAGATTGTGCAGACTTGTTTGTGATAATCCAAAGTGATAGTGACAAGACAAAGGGAAACCCTTGTTCCTTTTTTCTCCTTTTTTCCAGTTTTATTGGAATATGGTAGACAAATGAAAACAGAATATTTAAGTTGAATGTTTTTAAAATTTTAAAATTACAAAGTGATGATTTAATGTGTGTGTGTGTATAATTTTACCAAGCACAAAAGAGTGGGACTATTTCTAATGATCTCCCAATCCTCAGCAAGGTTACACCTGTGAAGATGCTGGCCTTCATTTCTGGTGGTGATTGCTATGCCACAGAGAATAATGTTGATTGCAGAGAATTGTGGTTGTGGGAGCCAGCTGTCTGATGGCTCCTTGAAGGACAGGCTTAGGGGCTTGCCTTTGTTCTCCTTGCCTCAAATATTTCACATTGCTGAGGCAGCTTCTTCAGTGATGTTTGCTTGTAGCATTTGAAGGCAAATACACTAGTCACAGCTGTTTGAGTCAAGGGATAACATGAGGCAAGTGATAGACAGACTAAAAAGCCTAGGAGGGGGAAAAAAAAAACTAGGAAAAGAGGTACATGAGGAAACATGGGCTTTGAAAAGCTCTCATATAAAGCTGGAAATCTAGAAAGCCACTCACGTGCCCAGGACTGGACACATGTAAAAAACTCACATGAGAAATCCTAAGCTTTTACCTCTGGCTGACCTATAGGCTCCATGTAAGTAGGAAGTGAGGTTAAGGCAAAGTTAAAAACGGGTTTGCTAAGTGTGAAAGAGGTTCTCAACACGGAGCCAATCTGTAAAGACTAAGGGTATTATTTATTTTTCTAGAACTTTAAAGATATCTGTCAAATTACTAGATAACCACTAAGGTAACAGAACTAAGACTTCAGTGACTGTACATGAAAAGTAATACAGTCTTTATAAAGATCGTTTAGAAATTTACTAGCAAACAAACATAACCCATAAAAAGTAGTAAAGCAGTAACAACAGGCACTAGGGAGTGGGGTAATCTGATTTCCTTAGTTGGCACAATATAATATTCAAAATTTCCAGTTTTTAACAAAATATTATGATGCATGAAAGAAAACAAGAAAGTGTGATCCATTCACAATAATAATAATAATAATAATAAAGACATCAGTAAAAACTATTTCTGTGGAAATACAAACATTGGTCGTAGACAAAGACTTTGAATCAATTATCTTAAGTATGTTCAAAGAGCTAAAACGACCCTAGACAAAAATCTAAAAAAATAAATAAATTAAAAAAAAAGAAGAAGAATGATGGCTCACAAAATAGAGAATATCAATAGAAACAGAACTTATAAAAAGTGCCCAAATAAATTCTGATGATATTTTGGAGGTGAAAGGTACAATAACTAAAATAAAAAATTTACTAGAGGAGTTCAATAGCAGATATGAGCAAGTAGAAAAAAAAGAATTAATGAATAAATTTGAATATAGATCTATTGAGGTTATCCTGTCTGAGAAGCAGAAGAAAAAAAAGATGAAGAAAAATGAACAATCTAAGAGACCTGTGTGATGTCATCAGGGATACCAATATATGCATATTGGAAGTCCCAAAAATAAGGAAGATAACAGAAGAGACAGAAAGAATATTTGAAGAAATATTGGCTGAAAACTTCTCAAACTTGATCAAAGATCTGAATCTGCACATCTGTACCTACGTATCTAAATCTACAAGAAACAAAGAAAAAAACTTCAATAAAGTTTCTGTTATGCAAGATAAATAAGTGTTAGTGATCTTTTGTTTAACATAGTTTCTATTATTAACAATATTGTAGGTCTCAGGTTAAATCTTCCTAGTACACGCACACATATTCACTCAAAGAAACTCAATGAGTTCCAAGTAGTATAGTATTAAAGAAATTCACAATGAAACACAATATAACCAAACTGTCCAAATGCAATGAAAAAGAGAGAATCTTGAAAAACCTTGAGTCACATTAATCTTGAAAGAGTAATGTGACTTTTACATAAAAAAAAAGAGTCTCAATAAGATTAACAGTAGATTTGTCATTAAAAACCATGGCAGTGGAATGAAACCATAAAAATGTTAAATGAAAAAAAAAAAAGTAACAAGAATTCTATACCTAGCAAAACTATATTTCAAAAATACAGTAGAATTCATACATTCTAAAAAAAACTAAAAGCAGAAGGAATTGGTCACTAATAGATCTGTCATATGAGAAATCCACAAAGGACTTCTTCAAGACCCTACACAATAAATTGGAGACACTCAAAGAAATTAAAAAAAAAAAAAAATACTGGTAAAGGTAACTTAAGAGGTAAAAAAAAATGAATCAAATATTATTGTATTTTTGGTTTATAACTTATTTTTATCTACATGGTTTAAAATACAAGTTAATAAAGCAATAATTTTAAATTTATGTTAGTGGGAACACTATGCTTAAAGATATAATTTGTGACAATAACAGCTGTATAAAGAAAAACTATATAAAATAGACTTACACTATTAAATATAAATTAATATTGATTTAAACTAGATTGATATATATTTAAGATGTTAATTTATAATCATTTGGCTAACCACTAAAAAAAGAAATTTAAAAAAATACAGAAAAGAAAGAGAGAAAGGAATTAAAATAATACACAAGAAAATAGTCAATTGCATACAAAAGAAGGTAGTAATGGAATAATGGAATAACAAAAATATATAAAACATATAAAGCAAATAGCAAAATGGCAGAAGTCTGTTCTTTCTTATCAGTAATCACTTTAAAAGTAAATGTATTAAAATCAACTATTAAAAGGCACGAATTTGCAGAATGGATTTAAAAATGATTCACAGATATGCCATCTACAAGGCTCACTTAGATGAAAAGACACAGATAGGTTGAAAGTGAAAGAAAGGAAATATATATTTAATGCAAATAATAACCAAAAGAGTGCTGGTATGGTTATAGTAATATTAAACAAAATAGATATTTAGTCAAAAATTGTTATAAGAAACAAGGGCATTATATATTAATAAAGGACTAATTCATCAGAAATACATAACAATTATACACATACCAAATGAAAAAGCAAGAAATCTTATGAAATGAAAACTGCCAGAATTGAAGGAAGACATAGATACTTTAAGAATAATAAGAAATTTAACATTGAGTTTCAATAATATGACAACTAGACAGAACTTTAAGAAGTGGAGAACTTGAGTAACACTATAAACTGACTTGACTTAACAGATATATACAGATCACTCCACCCAACAATACCAGAACACACATTCATCTCAAGTGAACATGAATCATTCTCCAAGATAGGCCATATTTTAGGACTAAAAAACAATTTTCTATAAATTTGAAAGGTTGAGAATATGCAAAGTGTCTTCTTTGACCATAATAGAATGAAACTAAAAATCAATAACAGAAGGAAAATTGGAAAATTCACAAATATGTGGAAATAAAATAACATAACCTTCAGTAATCAATGGTAAACAAAAAAAAAATCTAATGAGAAATTTGGAAAATACTTAAATATGAATGGATAAAAATACTTAAACTTATGGGAGGCAGCAAAAGCAGTGCTCAGAGGGAGCACTACATTAAAAAAAAAAAGATGTCATATCATAACTTTTTTACTTGAAGAAAATAGAAACAGAAGAGCAAATTAAAATCAAATCTAGCAAAATAAATAGTAACAATTATAACGAAAATGAAAATAAAAAGACAATAGAAAAACAATAGAATCAGTGAAACTAAAAGTTGATTTTCTGAAAAGTTCAACTAAATTGACAAACTTTTAGCTAAACTGACCTAGAAAAAAGAGAGGACTCACTAAAATTACAATAAAATAGGAAGCATTACTACTAGTCTTAAAAAAAATAGTATGACAACAAATTTTGTATCCTAGATAAAATGGATACATCAAAGAAACACACAAAATATCAAACTGACTCAGAAAGAAATAGAAAATCTAAACAGGCTTATAACAATTAAAGAGATTGAATAATTAATCAAAAAACTGCCACAAAGAAAAGTCCAGGACCAGATGGCTTTATGGTAAATTGTATCAAACATTTAAATAATTAATATTAATTTTTCTCAAACTCTTAAAGAAAATAGAATAGGGGAAAACACTTTCTAACTCATTTTATGAGGTCAGCATTGCTATGTTAATAAGGACAAACAAGACATCACAAGAAAAAAAAACATAGGAGAAATATCTGTCATATATATATATATATACACACACACACACACATATATATGTATATATATATAAAATATTAATTCAATACCAAAGCAAAATGTGCAAATCAAATCCAGCAGCATATTAAAAGGATTATACACAACGAACAGGTGGAATTAATTCTAAGATGGTTGGTTCAAGAATCAAAAATCAATCAATATAATAAAGCATATTAGTGGAATGAAGGGGGAATAAAAAACACTCGATAATCTAAATTGATGCAGAAAAAATATTTGAGAGTGGCATCAGAAACGTGAAAGCTTCAGAGATCCCCTTGATCTCTCTCCTTGAAGTTACAAGTTGAACAGCTTTAATTAAAAAATAATAATAAAGATTCTCTGCTGAACACACAAACACTTCCGGGAGATCCCCACATCGAAACATCTGAAGGTGGGCAAATCATGAAGAACAGGAGAGGTGGAAAGAGAGAAGAGCAGAGATGGGATCCAGTGCATAGCTCACTGAAGATCATGGGAGAGGTAAGGAATCAAGCTACAAGTGCATTCTGTAGCCCTGAGCACTCATGCCTGAACGATCAATACATACTACTGAGGCTGAACCCAGTGGGGTTTGGGGCAGAGACCAAATACAGAAGTACAATAACTGTGTTCTAAAAACCTCCAATGCTAAGCAGAAAACAAAGCCACAGAGTCTGCCCTCCTTCCCCAACACTTCCAGATCTCCCCTTCTCTCACACTCTCAGAGCTAACAGCAGGCCCCAGATAAAACTGGAGCAATGAGTATCGAGTTACAAAGTAGAATACTTACATCCCTAAGAACTAGAGAGATAGCTCCTGAGTGGCAGACATGCACTGTGGCTAATCCCATTAACAGGAGTAGAGAAACAGAGGTGGGCAGCTGAGGTATGGCAGTTGTCATTACTGGGAGGAAAACAAAGCCACAAACACATCAACAACCTCTCCTAGGCCACTCCACACCATCGAACAAGGCTGATCCCAGAGGGGGTACCCGGAACACCTCAGGCAGTACAATACTGCCTCTGGCTGTTGGGACAGCATTGAGACTTCATGGACTGGTCCACCACATTCTCCCATAGAGTTGGTGCCCTGAGACCAAGATGATCTGGTCACAGAGGAGATGCACAACTCTCCATGGAATACAAGATATTTTCCACAGCCCAGTAGAGATTTAAGAAGCCACAGTACAAGAGGAAATAAAACACTTGTTCTTCAGTTTTACATAATGGAAAACAAAAGAAAACCTCCTCTTACAAATCTGTTAAAGAGGCATCGCTGCTGATAAAAAAGAAATAAAACCAAAATCTGTTTTTAATTACAATAAAATTAATAAAATATCTAGAAGTAAATTTAACAAAGCATGTAAAAAAACCTATACACTGAAAACTACAAGAAATTATTAAAAGAAATTAAAGAATATGCAAAAAAATTGAATGATATTTTGTGTTCATGGATTAGAAGAATCAATATAGTTAAAATGACCATATTACTCAAAACAATATACAGATATAATGCAATTCCTATTAAAATTCCAATGGCATTTTTTTAAATAATAATAAAACAAAAAATCATCAGATTTGTATGGAATCACAAAAGACCCCAAATAACTGAAGCAATCCTAAGAAAAAAAGAACAAAGCCAGAGGTATAACAGCGCCTGACTTCAAATGATATAACGAAGCAACAATAATCAGAACAGCACGGTATTTGCAGTAAACAAACACACAGCCTAATGGGACTGAATTAAGAGTCCAGAAATAAACCCACATATTCATGGGTGAATAATTTTTGACATAGTAGCCAAAAACATGCAAGAGGAAAAAAAAAAAAAAGCTCTTTCAATAAATGGTGCTGGGAAAATTGAAAAGCCACAAGCAAAAGAGTGAAACTAAACTGTTATCTGCTGCCACACACCAAAATTAACTCAAAATGGACCAAACACCTAAATATAAGACCTGAAACAATAAATTGCATAGGAAAAAAACATAGGTACTAAACTCATGGACCTTGAATTTAGAGATTTTATGAATTTGACCTAAAAGGGAAGGAAAATAAAAGCAAAAATAAATGAATGGTACTACATCAAACTAAAAAGCTTCTGTACAGTGAAAGAAAGATGAACACAACAAAGAGGCTGAGTCACAGGGCCTGGTCACATCCCTGCACTATCCAAGAGCTAGCAGAAAGCCCCAGAGAAAACTGCAGCAGTGAGTACCCCGAGAATTGAGACACACTGCAGCTGGTCCCAGTGACAGGGACAGAAATATAGATTCAAAGCAGCTGAAGTTCGGCAGCCAGAATTACTGGAAGGACAACAGTCACAGACATACCTCTGGCCTCTCCCAACCTACCCCACTCCCATCTATCCAGGCTGATTTTGGGAAGAACAAACACAGCGCTGCATCTGGCTGTTGAATCAGTACCAGGACTTCAGAGGCTCTTTAGAGGCTCAGATATCTATCACCCTTCACTTTCTCTCACAATGGTGGAGCCTAAAAGGAGACACACACCTCCCAAGGGAATAGATATCATTTTTTTATTTTTATTTTTTATTTTTTTTGCTGGAAAGTAGATAAACGGGAGGCCTGGGCAGTGCAAGATGCTTGTGCACCACCTACTGTAAAACAAACAAACAAACAAAAAAATGATTTCTTTTTATCAACCAGATAAAGCAAAATCACTCTAAGTAAAAATTCGTTAAAAAAAAAAAAAAGGAGAATACATTCCCATTAATGCCCAAGTGGAGAAATAATCTAACAAACACCATGAACAACCAAGGAGAGAAGGGAGCTCAGAAAAAAATGAAAAAAAAAATTAAAGAAAATAAACTTAAAGATATAAAAATATGTGATTTAAATGACAGAGAATTCAAGATTACACATCCAAAAAAGTTAAATGAGATGCAAGAAAATTCCGATTGACAGTTCAATGAACTCAGAAACAAAATTAATGAACAACAGGAATGCTTTACCAAAGAGGCTGAAACTCAAAAAAGAACCAAAGAGAACTTCTGGAGCTGAAGAACTTAATAAAAAACATGAAGAATAAAATAGCAAGTTTAGGAAATAGAGCTGAGCAGATGATGAAAAGACAGTGATATCGAAAATAAAAATCTGGAAATGACATAGATGAAAGAGAGAGAATTTAGAGTTAAAAAATGAAAGAACTCTACAAGAACTATCTGAGACCATCAGAAAAAGCAATGTAAGCATAATGGCTATACCAGAAGGAAAAGAGAAGGAGAAGGTAACAGAGAGCATATTCAAACAAACAGTCGGAAAGAATTTCCCAAACATATGGAAAGAATTGGATCCTCGAATCCAAGAAGCAATCAGAACACCTAATAATCTCAATTTAAAAAGGCCTTCTTCAAAACATATTATATTAAAAATGACAGAAATTAATGACTAAGTATTGTCAAGGCAGCCAGGGAAAAAATGGTAGCCTATAAAGGAAAACCCATTATACTATCATTGGAATTTTTAGTAGAAACTATACCAGCTAAAAGGGAGTGGAATCAAGTGTTCAAATTATTGAAAGAAATAACATATCCAGCAAAGTTTTCTTTTAAATATGAAGGGAAAATAAAGACATTTTCGGACATGCAGAAATTGATGAAATTTTCCATCACAAGCCCAGCATTAAAGGAAATACTGAAGGACGTCATTCTACCTAAAACAAAAAGACAAAAAATAAAATAAAAAAAACTATGAATAAGATGAATAACAGAAAGATAAAAACAGGAAAGTGAGATCTTTACTAAAAACAAAGTATTATAAACTAAAATATTACATAATAGTTAAAAGCTCAAAAAAAAAAACTTAAAAAAAAAAAAAGAAGACAACAGCTACTGCAACCTAGAATGAGCTTACAGCATAAATAGGGATAATTTAAGATAACAAAAACAGAAAAAAGGAGAGAGAAAATGTCCAAATCTGCAAAGGAGAATGATAATAAGATGCAATCAGAAAAAAAAGGACCACTTTATAAACAAAACTTTCCTTTACATAAACTTAATGATAACCACACCCAAAAATATCCAGAACTGAGACACCTAACATAAAACAAGAGGGAAGAGAGGGGAAAATCACAGAACACAATTAAACTAAATAACAGACAGAAACACAAAGATAAAAAATAAAAAAATAAAAACACCAAGCTACTAGAAAACAAAAGGTAAAATGGCTATAGAAAAGCCACGTATTTCAATAATCACCCTAAATATAAAAGGATAAACTTGAGAAACCAGGGAAACACGGAAGAGTGAGAGACGTCCCCATATCTATCCTCTTGAAACAACAATAAGCTAAACATCTAACACTCAACAACAACAAAAAAACACCCAAACTGCAAACTAACACATCTGAGCATGGGATCTGCGCATAAGAGCTACCACAGGTCAGAAACCCGGGTGTCAGATGGTGGTCTAGGAGAAATAAAGAAACTGCCTCTTGCAGCCACTGGAGTTACCTGTAAAAGGAAAGGAGGAGAAAAGGAGTAGTGAGTTCCCTGAACAGCCCTGGCTGGGAAAGCTATGAGCTCCCCATAGCCGGTGGCAGGGAACAGTCATCAGGGCAGAAGGCAGAGAAGTGGGACAGCAGAAAAACAACAGCTGATTTTTACCGGCTGCAGTTGCAAAACCAAGGCTGAACCACAGCTTCAAACCCTCAACCCAGAGGTCTTCTTCCCCATACACTCTGAAACCAAACCCCGAAGAGCCCCAGGGGAATCTGAGTAAACACTTCCAAAACTGTCGTTAATACTGACAGGGACCAAAACTGAGGGTAGTGAGCATGATTAAATATCTATCAGAAAATAAAAAGGCATTTTTAAGGCTTTATATAAAGCAAGGATCCAAGACGCTAAGACTCCATCTACTGGAAACCAAAAGAAAAGCATCTTCTTAACAACAAGTTAAAGAGAGACCTTTGTATAATAAGTCTTCTTTCTGGAAAAAAAGCAGAATACATTTGCATTAATGCCCAGAGGGAGAAATAGTTCATTAAACACCATGAACAACTGAGGTGACAAGGCAGCTCAGAAAGAAAGAAAATTGTCTAGAAAATAAACTTACAGACATAGAAATTTAAATGACAGAGAATTCAGGATGGTACTTCTGAAAAAAAAAAAACTCAGTGAATTCTGAAACAAGTCATATCAACAATTTCAAGAATTGAAAAAAATGCCTAGATGAGTATAGCACAGAGATTGAAACCCTCAAAAAGAACAGAAATACATCCACAGATAAAAATCACACTGCAAGAGTTGAAAAATGAAATAGCAAGCTTGGGAAATAAAGTGGACCAAATGGAGGAAAGGATTAGTGATGTCAAAGACAGAAATCTAGAAATAAATTAGAAGGAAAAAGAGAGACACCAAAGAATGAAAAATAATGAAAGAGAAATTCAAGAACTAGCAGATGCCATCAGGAGAGAAAACAT
>NW_006431805.1:1493671-1501635 GCF_000325575.1 Pteropus alecto | reverse complement strand
TAGGGTAAGGTTTCAACGTATGAATTTTGAGGGGAAACAATTCAGCCTACAACAATATGTATCTATAAGTGTCTATACACCTGTATCTATGTATACCTATGTCTGTCTATCATCTATCTATCTATCTGTCAATTATCTATCTATCTATCTATCTACCTATCTATCTATCTATCTATCAATCATCTATCATCTGTCTATCTATCTATCTATCTATCTATCTATCTATCTATCTATCTATCACTATCCTTTACATCTTCATAACGGTAACCACACACCAAAGATTCAGAACTAAAGTATATAACATAAACCAAAAGGAACTGGAGGGAATACCCACAAAAGTCAACTAAAATAAAGAAAATAGAAACGCAGTGCAAGGAAGCAATGGAAACACCAAGCTACCAGAAAGCAAAAGATAAAATGGCTATAAGAAGACTTCATATATCAATAATCACCCTAAATGTAAATGAACTGAACTCACCAATAAAAAGGCACAGAGTTGCAGAATGGATCAAAAAACAAAATCCAAACTCATGCTGCCTCCAGGAGACAAATCTCAGCTGGAAAGACAAATATAGATTCAAAGTGAAAGGGTGGAAAATGATATTTCAAGCAAATGGCATTCAGAGAAAAGTGGGAGTAGTGGTAATAATACCAGATAAAATAGAATTTGAAATAAAAAATGTAAAGAAAGATATTGAGGGACACTTCTTAAGGATAAAGGGAATCATGCACCAAGAAGACATAACACTTCTTAATATCTATGCTCCAATCAGGGAGCATCAAAATATAAAAGCAATTGCTCACAAAACTAAAGGGAGAAACAGACCAAAACACTTTCGTAGTAGGGGACCTAAATACCCCACTGTCAGATGGACAGATCATCCAAACAGAAAATCAATAAGGACATAATATCCTTAAATGGCACATTTGACCAACTGAACATAATTGACATTTGTAGAGCCTTCTATCCCCAAACAGCTCCTTATACATTCTTCTCTAGTGCACATGGAACATTCTCAAGAATCGACCACATACTGAGACACAGAGATAGCCTCAACAAATATAAGAGGGTTGAAATCATACCAACCTTATTCTCTGATCATAATGCTTTGAAACTAGAGACCAAATACAAAAATAAATCAGGAAGAACCACAAACACATGGAGATTAAACAACATGCTACTGAAGAATAACTGCATCAGAGAAGAAATAAAAAATTGAGATCAAGAGATACATAGAAACTAATGATAATGATAGTACAACGTTTCAAAAATTTTGGGACTCGGCAAAAATGGTCATAAGAGGAAAGTTCATATCATTACAGGTCCACTTCCAAAAACAAGACGTGCCCAAATAAACAAACTAATGAATCATCTTTAAAAACTAGAAAAGGAAGAACAAATGAAGCCTAAAGTCAGCAGAAGGAAAGAAGTAATCTAAATTAGACCAGAAATAAATGAGATTGAAAACAAACAAACAAACAAACAAACAAACAAAACAATAAAAAAAATAAATGCAACAAAGAGCTGATTCTTTGAGAAGTTTAATAAAACTGACAAACCAATGGCTAGATTCCTTAAAGAAAAAAAGAGAAAGGACACAAATAAACAAAATCAGGGATGAAAGAGGGCAAATTATGACTGATATTGCAGAAATACAAAAGATCATACAAGAATACTATGAAAAAGTATATGACACCAAATTTACTAACCTAGAAGAAATAAACCAGTACTTAGAAAAATGCAACCTTCCTAGACAGAAGCAAGGAGAACTGGAAAATCAAAATCGACCGATCAGCCTTATAGAAATTGAAACAAGCATCAAAAACCTACCAAAAAGTAAAGGTCCAGGACCAGATGGCTTCACCAGTGAATTCTACCAGACATTCAAAGAAGATTTAATACCTGTTCTCCTCAAACTCTCCCAAAAAATCAAAGAGGAGGCAAGATTTCCCAATACATTTTATAAGGCCAATATTACTCTAATACTAAAACCTGGTAAAGATAACACACAAAAAAGAAAACTACAGACCAATATCTCTCATGAACACAGATGCAAAAATCCTGAGTAAGATACTAGTGAACCGAATACAGCAATATATTAAAGAGATTATATGGCATGATCAAATGGGCTTCATCCCAGAAGCGCAAGGATGATTCAACATCCGGAAATCGATTAATGGGATACACCACATAAATTAAAAAATAAGACTTATATGATCATATCAATAGATGCAGAAAAAGCCTTTGACAAGATACAGCATCCATTTATAATCAAAACACTTAACAAAATCGGTATAGAAGGAAAGTATCTTAACATAATAAAGACCATCTATGACAAATCCTCAGACAACATTATACTTAATGGTGAACAATTAAAATCTTCCCTGTAAGATCAGGAACAAGGCAAGGCTGTACACTATTGCCACTGTTATTCAACATAATATTGGAGGTCCTAGCGAGTGCAATCAGACAAGAGAAAGATATAAAAGGCATTCAAAAAGGAAAGGAAGAAATTGAACCATCACTATTTGTGGATTACTTGATTCTCTATATAGAAAGCCCTAGACTCCACACAATAACACTATTAGAAACAATAAGCAAATACAATAAAATTTCTGGATACAAAATTAATGTTCAAAAATCCATAGTGTTCCTATACTCTAATAATGAAGTGTCAGAAAATGAAGTGGAAAAAATAATTCCTTTTACAATTGCAACAAAAAGAAGGAAATATCTAGGAATAAATTTAACAACACATATGAAAGACTTATATAATGAAAATTTTGGACCTTATTAAAAGAAATCGAGGAAGATACAAAATAATGGAAAGAAATTCCATGTTCTTGGATTAAAAGAATCAACATAGCTAAAATGACCATATTACATAAAGCATTATACAGGTTTAATGCAATCCTCATCAAAATCCCATTGGCATTTTTTAAAGAAATAAAACAAAAATCATCAGACTTGAATGAAAGCACAAAAGACTCCGAATTACCAAAGCCATCCTGAGATAAAAGAACGAGGTTGGAGGCATCACTCTGCCCGACTTCAAATTATATTACAAGATGATAATAATCAAAACGGCATACTATTGGCAGTAAAACAGACACACGGACCAGTGGAACAGAATCGACAGTCCAGATGTAAACCCATATTTACATGGGCAAATAATTTTCAACAAAAAAAGTCAAAAAATTACAGTGGAGAAAGGAAAGCCTCTTCAATAAATGGTACTGGGAAAACTGTAAAGTCACCTGCAAAAGAATGAAACTAGACTGTTGTCTATCACCACACACCAAAACTAACTCAAAATGGATTAAGGACCTGAATAGAAGACCTGAAACAATAAAAAGTATAGAAGAAAATGAAGGAACTAAATACAAGGACCTTGGACTTAAAGAGGATTTTACAAATTTGACCTCAAAAGCAAGGAAAGTAAAAGCCAAAATAAATGAATGGGACTACATCAAACTAAAAAGCTTGTGCTCAGCAAAAGAAATTGTCAACAAGGTAAAGAGAGAACCATCTGAATGGAAAACTATATTTGCAAGCAACACCTCCGATAATGGCCTAATACCCAAAATATATAAAGAACTCATGCAACTCAATAAAAACAACAAAAAAACACACGAATGATCCAATCAAAAAATGGGCAGAGGACCTGAACAGACACTTCTCCCTAGAGGACATACAAATGGCCCCTTTCATAAAATGTACCTGTGAAACTGTAAAGTCACCTGCAAAAGAATGAAACTAGACTGTTGTCTATCACCACACACCAAAACTAACTCAAAATGGATTAAGGACCTAAATATAAGACCTATAACAATAAAATGCATAGAAAAAAACACAGAAACTAAACTCATGGACCTTCGAAGAGGGTTTTATAAATATGACCTCAAAGGTAAGGGAAGTAAAAGCTAAAATAAATGAATGCTACTACCTTGATATAAAAATCTCCTGTTCAGCAAAATAAATAGTATACGAGGTAAAGAAACAACCATTTGAATGGGAGAAGATATTTCCAAGCAACGCTTCTGATAAGGTCCTAATATCCAAAATGTACAAAGAATTCATACAACTCAATAACAGCAAAAAAGGAAATGATCCAATCAAAAAATAGTCAGTGGACCTGAACAGACATACAAATGTCCAACAAATATTTGAAAAGATGCTCAACATCTCTATTTGGGAAATGCAAATCAAAACCACAATGAGATACTATCTCACACCCGTTGGAATACTTATAATCAACAGGACAAGTAAAAACAAATGCTGGAGAGGATGCAGAGAAAAAGGAACCCTCATACACTGTTTGTGGTACTGAAAATTGGTACAGACACTATGGAAGAAAGAATGGAGGTTCCTCAAAAACCTAAAAACTGATCTACCATATGATCCAGCAATCCCTCTACTGGATATTTACCCCAAAGACTTGAAAACTCATATCCAAAAAAATATTTGCACACCGATATTCATAGCAGCATTATTCACAGTGGCCAGGGCATGGAAGCAACCGAAGTGTCCTATGATAGATTACTGGATAAAGAAGCTTTGGTACATATATACAATGGAATATTACTCAGCCATAAGAAGAGATGAAATATTGCCATTTGTGACAACATGGACGGACTTCGAGATGATCATGCTAAGTGAAATAAGCCAGACAGAAAAAGCTGAAAACCACGGTATCAGTTATATGTGGGATATAAACCTAACAGCAACAAACGAACAGGACAAACAGAGACTCATGGACATGGACTATTGCCTAGTGGTTACCAGACGTTAGGGGGTAAGGAAGCTGGGGGAGTTACATGGGTTAAAAGGGGTCAAATATAGGGGAGTAGGGAGAGGGTGAAGTGTGTAAAGAAATCAAATATATGGTAGATGAAGAAAACTGTACTTTGGGTGGTAAACACACAACAGAATATACAGATGTTAAATTATAATGTACATCTTAAAATTATATAATTGTATTAACCAATGTTACCCCAATAAAAAAATAAATAATAAACTCACCGAAAAAAAAAAAGGCACAGAGTAGTAGATTGAATTTAAATACAATAAACAATGTTATGCTTCCTTCAAAATAAAAATGCTTCCAAGACAAATATATATTCAAAGTTAAATAGTGGAAAACAATACTCCAAGCACCTAGAGAAAAGCAAGGGTAGCCATACTTATATCTGACAAAACAAACATCAAGATAAATAGGTAGAGACAAAGATAGACACTTGTTAATGATAAAGGGGACAATGCATGAAGAAGACAGAACACTTATAAAAACATATGCCCCCAACAGAGAGCACCAAAATGTATAAAACAATTACTAATAGAATTAATGGGAGTAACTGACAAAAGGACCTAATATATCCCAATATCAGCCTTTGATAGATCATCCAAAAAAATCAATAAGGACATATAAACTTTAAATGACACATTAGACCAATTGGACATAATAAACATTTACAGAGCCTTTCATCCCAAAACAACAGATTATACATTCTTCTCTATTAGACATGGAACATTCTCACAAGTTGACCACAAGACTAGCCTCAATAAATTTAAGGTTGAAATTATACCAAGCATATTCGCCATCCAATGGATATCAACTGCAAAAAGAAAGCAGAAAAAAAAAGTATGTGGAGATTAAACAACATGCTACTAAAGAATGACTAGATCAAAGAAATGAAAGGAAAAATCAAGAGATACATAGAAACAAACAAGAATGAAAATACAATATATCAAAACTTTTGAGAGACAGCAAAAGCTGTAAGAAGAAGAAACTTCATATCATTACAGGCTTATCTCTAGAAAAAAGAAAAATCTCATATAAATAGCTTAACATTTTATCTTAAAAATAGGAAAAAAAAAAACAAATGAAGCCTAAAATAAGCAGAAGAAATAAAATAATAAAATGTAGAGCAGAATTAAATAAAATTGAAAGCAAAATGACAATAGAAAAAAAATTAATACAAAGAAGAACTGATTCTTTGGGAAAAAAAAAATCAATAAAATTGATGTAACCCTGGCTAGATTCACTAGGAAAAAAGAAAAAGGAAAACCACAAATAAAGAAAATTAGGAATAAGAAAGACGGTATGACATATACTATCAAAATACAAAGTATCATACAAGAACACTATAAAAGATTATATGCCACCAATTTCAATAACCTAGAAGAAATGGACGTTTTTAGAAATATACAACTTTCCTAGACTGAATCACGAAAAACTGCAAAATGTAAGCAGTATGATCAATAGTAAGAAAATTAAAACACTCATTAAAAACCTCACAAAACGTAAACATTTAGGATGAGAAGGCATTATTGGTGAGTTCTAGGTAAAATTAAAAGGTGATTTAATACCTGTTGTTCGCAAACATTTCCAAAAAATTAAAGAAAAGGCAATACTTCCTGACCTATTTTATGAGACCAATACTACTCTGACAGCGAAACCTGATAAAGATAACACAGTAAAAGAAAAACTATAGAACAATATCTCTGATGAATACAGATGCAAAAATCTGAAACAAAATTTTAGCAAATTGAATACAACAATACATTAAAAAGATTATACAGGATCGGACGTCATATACATGGCAGAGTGAGAGACATCCCCAGATCTCTTCCCTCGAAACAACAATAAGCCGAATATCAAAAATTCAACAACAACAACAAAACACCGAAACTGCACAAGAGTACGTCTGAGTATAAGAGCTACCATAGGTCAGAACCCCAGGTGTCTGGAGGTGGACTGGGAGAAACAAAGAAGCAGTCTCTCACAGCCGAAGCTCCCTAACACTGACAGGGACTGAGACTGAGGGTAACAAGCATGATGACTGAACATCTATAAGGAAAAAAAAAGCATACTTAAGACTTTATATAAAGCAGGGATCCAAGAGGGATAGACGCCACCTACTGGAAACCAAGAGGAAAACGCTTTCTTTCCAACAGGCTAAAGAGAGAACTTTATATAATAAATCTCCTTTCTGGAAAAAAAGCAGAAAACACTTCCATTAATGCCCAGGTGGAGAAATAGTCCATTAAATACTTTGAACAATCAATGTGATGAGGAAGCTCAGAAAGAAAAAAAAAATCCAGAAAATAAGCTTATAGACATAGAAATATGTGACCTAAATGACAGAAAATTCGGGATGGTACTTCTGAAAAACTCAATGAGATGAGAAAAGATTCATATCAATAATTTCAGAAGTTGAAAAAAAACTAGATGACCAGAATGAGTTCTTTAACAAGGAGACTAAAACTTTTTAAAAGAAATGAATAGAACTTCTGAAGATAAAGAACACACTGCAAGAGTTGAAAAATGAAATAGCAAGCTTGGGAAATAGAGTCGACCAAATGGAGTAAAGGATCAGAAATATCGAAGACAGAAATCTAGAAATAAATCAGAAGGAAGAAGAGAGAAACTAAAAAAATAAAAAAAAAGAAAAGAAAAGAAAGAAACACAAGAACTAGTTGATACCATCAAGAGAGGAAACAAGAATAATGGGCATTCTCAAAGGTAAGGAAAAGTAGCAGGGATTAGAAAGCATTTTCAGACAAATAGTTGATGAGAATTTCCCACATATAAGAAATGAGCTAGAGTTTGAAGTTCAAGAAGTCAACAGAACAACCAATTATCTCAACCACAAAAGGCCTTCTCTAAGACACATTGTATTAAAATTATCAAAAATCAATGACAACGAAAGAATTCTCAGGGCAGCCAGGGAAAAGAAGATGGTGACCTATAAAAGAAAACCCATTGGATTATCATCGGACTTCTCAGTGCAAACGTTGCAAGCCAGAAAGGAGTAGAATCAAATAATTAAACTATTAAGTGAAAGGAACTATGGACCAAGAATAATGTATCCAGCAAAATGCTCCTTTAGATATGAAGGAGAAATAAAGACCTTTCCAGACATACAAAAGTTGTGTGAATTCTCCCCTCCGAGGCATGGAT
>NW_006431805.1:1474235-1493488 GCF_000325575.1 Pteropus alecto | reverse complement strand
TATAGGTCACCGTCTTCTTCTCTCTTTATATACTATAAAGGATAGTATATATGTATATATATTTGTAATTGCATATTTGTAATGGTAACCACACATCAAAGATTCAGAACTGAAGTACATACATAAAACAAGGAACAGAGAGAAAACCCACAACCTCCCCCCAAAAATAAAGAAAACAAAAACATAAGGACAAGAAAACAATGAAACACCAAGTTACCAGAAAGCAAAAAGATAAAGTTATAAGAAGACCTCATATTTCAATAATCACCCTAAATGTAAATGGGCCGAACTCACCAATAAAAAAACACAGAGTTGCAGATTGGATCAAAAAACACAACCCAACCATATGCTGCCTCCAGGAGACATATCTCAGTTCCAAAGACAAATATAGACTCATGGACATAGACAATAGACTAGTGGTTACCAGAAGGTAGTGGGTAGATGGGAGTGGGGGGAGGTAAATGAGGTAAAAAGGGTAAAATATGTGGTAACAGAAAGAAATCTAACTATGGGAGGTGAACACACAATGTGAATATATAATATGCCTTACTGCTAAAATGTACAGCTGAAACCAGATTTCATTAACCAATGTCACCATAAAAACAAATTAATTAATTAAAAAAAATGCAGAAATTAGCTAAATGTATAAGAGTGTAATTTGGGGGCCATAAGGTATTTTTCTAGTACTCATCAAATTCCACTCTTTTTTTAATATTTTTTGGGGGGTGCTATCACGAGAAGTCCAGAAGCAAGAATAAAGGGCTATTGTCATTGAACTTTAAAAGCAAATGCTGGTAGACAATGCTCACGTTAGGTGCTTGGACTTTACCTTAACATAAACACTTCCCTGGTATAGAGAAACAGCTAACTTTTTATAATACTGGGAGGAACATATTTATTTTCCAAAGGAAAAACTTGTCACACACACACATGCACACACACACAAATACATTAGTACTAACATACTAAGGGTACATTTCTCTTTAATACTAAGGGTACAGTTTTAGTGAACATTTTTTTTTTCTAATTTATAAAATACTAACATTATTTATGGTTTGTTAGATATACTACTATTATACCACTTATTACATTTCATCTTTCATTATAGTTATTGGTGTACATATTTTATGTCCTCTGCGACAATGTAAGTAACTGGAAAGGAGATTTTTTATACATAATTTTTTCTGTAAAGGTATTTTGGATATATTATATATTCTAAATATTTATCGAATGTATAGATAAGGTAGTAGTTTGGGGAAATTTTTACTTATATGTGATTTTTGTTTTCCAGACATGAAAAGAATGTACAGTAATACACTTTCGTGACTTTTATTTATTTATTTTTTATTTCTGTGTGAAACACTTGCAGTCAGAATTATTTTAGCTTCTTTAACAATGAGAGTATTTTGACATAACAAAGTGATTTTAAATAGAGTGTCAAATCGAAGCATTTCTGAAAAATGAGCAAGACTCATTAGTGGAAAAGTTGAAGGCTCAAAATATCTCAGAAAAATTTGTCACATGAAAAAATTTTTATTCTTGTCTGTTGTAGAAAACTCTCCCTCCATGTCTCACAAAGTGCTTTTAGAACAAGTGTTGACAAATTATGCCCCATAGGTCAAATCCAGCTGGCCATCTGTTATGTATGGTTCATGACTTCAAAATAGATTTTACATTTTTAAATGACAAAGGAAATTTATATAAAATTCCAATATCAATGTCCATAAATATGGTCTTATTGGAATACTGTCACACTAATTCATTTAGATGTTATCTATGGCTGCTTTTGCACTGGAATCAGAGTTGAATAGTTGCAACAGAGACTGAATGGCTTGAAAAATCCCAAAATATTTACTCTGTTCTTGTAGAAAAAGAGTTTACCTCCCCATGTTCTAAAACATTCATTGCATTCGTGTCTCACAATGTCCTTCTAGAACATCCAACAGGGACTTAAATTTTTTTATTACCTTAGGCGCTATTCTTTGTTAGTTTAATTTTACCAAAATCCAAATGACACAATAATGTATTAAAATGGATTCTTACATTTCTCACATTTTATTCTCTTCTAGGATTACAAGAAAATGTTCCTTGCTAACCATTATTTCAGATATCTACTTTGGCGAATGTGGGAAGGATGTTTGTAACTGACTAGAGTATGAAGATATGTTGAAATCTCCTGAAATGAAGGAACTGATAATTTAACAAAGATATATCTGTTATAAAATAATTAACTGAATGATTAAGCAATGGGTAGCTAATTGTAAAGCATTTTTATCAACTATCTAATAGAAACTTTAGTGTTTTTAACAATCTGCATTATCACATACCATGTGTTATCATAAAAATTGTTCATAACTGTAAAATTATAATGTTAACGTTTATTGATCACTTATATGTGAGGCACTGTTCCAGTGCCTTTATATTTATTGCCTCGATTAACCTTCCTCATAGCCATATGAGATAGGTGCATATATTTTTTCTTAGTTTGGAAACTGGAGAAAAAGACCTATTGAGCAGTATGTTGGAGTGAGATGACCTGTTTGTATCTCTCCATACATCTAAAACTAGTTGGGCAGTTATAACCCAACAAAGGTTCCCCTGCTCAACTCCCTAGGATGCTTGAAAGATCAAAATATTGATACAACTGAAGGTGGGAACACATAGAGAAGGCAGGATCAGGTGAAGGACATGAACTGTGCCCCCACATGTGTTTCCCCAGCCACTGTGGCTGAGCCTGCAGCCACAGCAAATGCATTAGCAACGGAGGAGTCAGAGTGTGGCCTCCACATTATGGACAGTGAAGGATAAGATGGACAGAAGCAGCATTGGCACCTAAGAAACTAACTCAACCATATGCTGCCTCCAATTGCCGCAAAGCCTGGTAGCAGACACAGATACATGTCTACATGTTTATGGTCTTCCATGGTGCCAACAGCCATAGGGAATGAAGTTGCAATGCTTTGGCCTTGCAAATATGTCTTTTCCCTAAGTGTCATACCTCCTCATCACAGTGGTGGTGCCCTGAGACCCAGGCAACCCTGACACAGATGCGGCACTAATTACTTCAGTCACCCAGGTGGCAATGTGCATAACCACAGTAGGACACCCTCTCTGTGACCCTGGAGACACAAGTAGCGCAGGTAAGAGAAAATGAAAACTTGATATAGAGCAACATATACCAGAAAACAAAAGAAAGACCTCTAATTATCAACCTGCTGAAATGTTAAAATTAAAATAATACCAAAATAAGAAGGATGTTTACTTTTTCAATGGGCCAGAAGAGGAACAACTCATCCAGCACCACAAACGACCAAAGCAATACAAAAACACATAAGAAAATGACAATTTTCCAGAAACCAAACTCAAAGTAATGGAAGATTGAGATATAAGACAACTCAGAAAGGCAGTTTAATGAGCTCAGGAATGAAACTAATAAGCATAAGGAGTATTTTACTTAAGAGATTGAAACTATAAAGAACTAAAAGGAATTCAGGAGCTGAAGAATTCAATAAATGAGATGCAGAATGCATTAGAAAGTACTGAATACAGCGCAGACCATATGGGAGAGAGAATTAGTGAGCTTGGAGATAGAAATCTAGAAATAAATCAGATGGAAGGAGAGAGAAAATGATGAAAGAAAAAATGAAAGAACATGAAGAGAACACTCTGACTCAATTAGAAAGGGCAACTTTAAAATAATTGGTATCTAAGAAGGAGAACAGAGGTTAAAAGGAACAGAAAATCTATTCAAATAAATAATTGATGAGAACTTCCTAAACTTAGGGAAGGAATTGTACATTCAAGTAGATGAAGCCAATAAACACCTAATTATCCTGACACAAAAATACCTTCTCCATGACACATTATGTTACAACTGTTGAAAGTTAATAATAAAAAAATAATAATAATTTTCAAGGTAGCTAAAAAAATGATAGTCGCCTACAAAGAAAACCCCATCTGATTATCATTAGGTTTAGCAGCAGAAACTCCACTGGCCAGGAGAGAGTGTAATAATATATTTGATATATTGAAAGACCAAAACAACCAGCCAAGAATAATGCATCTATCAAAGTTATTCTTTTAGATGTTAAAGAGCAATAAAGGTTTTCCTGGAAAAATAAATGCTGAGGGAATTTACTACTACAAGACCTGCATTACAAGAAATGATAAAAGGAGCTTTTCTAACTGAAACAAAAAGACAAAAGTATACAAAACTTTGAGTAAGTTGACATATAGAAGCAAAAAATTGCAACTCTATTTTAGAATAGTATTATAGCATAAAGGTTAAAGGGAAAAACACATTAAAATAATTATAGCTACTTAAATTTGGTAATGAATGCACAACATAAAAAGAAATAATATATGACAACAAAAACTAAAAGGGGAGGAGGGAAAAGACAAAACTTGTATAGGCAACTAAAGATTAAATGTTATCAGAAGAAAATGACTATTTTGTCTATGAGACATGTTACACAAACTTCATGCCAACCATAAGACAAAAATCCAGAGCTGAGACACAAAACATACAAAAAGAAGAAATAGATAAAAATATTATAGGAAACCAACAAATTAAAATAGCAGACAGAAGATCAAATGAAAAGAAACGATGGATATACAGAGCAACCAGAAAACAAAAGAGAAAATGGCAGGAGTAGGTACTCATATATCAATAATTATTCTAAATGTAAATTAACTTAATTCACCGAACAAAAGGTGCAGTGTACCTGAATGAATTTTTTAAAAATCTACTACATGCTGCCTTCGGGAGACTAATCTCAGCTCCAAAGACAAATATAGGCTCAAAGTGAAAGGGTGGAATATTATACTTCAAGCAAATGATATCCAGCAAAAATTGTGTGTAGCCATACTTATATCAAACAAAATAGACTTCAATACAAATAAAAAAGGTAATAAAAAACAAAGATGGACATTTTATAATCACAACAGAGATAATTAGTCAAGAAGACATAACAGTTATTAATATACATGAACTCAATTTAGGAGTGCCAAATATATAAGGCAATTATTAACAAACCTAAAGGGAGAAATAGAAAATAAAACAATAACAGTTAGAGATTTTAGCATTCCACTTACATCTATGGATATGTCATTCAGACAGAAAGTCAAAAATGAAACATTGGCCTTAAATGACACATTAGATCAGATAGACTTAATAGATATTTGAAGTGTTTTCCATCCCAAAGCGACAAAATAAACATTATTGTCAAGTGCACATAGAATATTCTTAAGAATAGACAATGCATTGGAGTACAAAACACATCTTAATAAGTTTTAAAAAATTGAAATCATATCAAGCATATTTTCCTACCACAATAGTGTGAAACTAGAAATCAATTACAAAAAATAAATCTGGAAAATTACAAATATGTGGGGATATGAAAACAATCTAAGCATCCATCAGTGGATAAATGGATAAAGAAGATGTTGTATATAGAATCAAATACTCCTCAGCCACATGAAAAAAAATGAAATATTGCCATTTGCAACAACATGGATGCATTCTGTGAGTATAATGCTAAATGAAATTTGTCAGATGGAAAAGGACACAAACTGTATGATTTCATTCATATGTGAAATATAAAACAAAAAGCAAAGACTAATAAAACAAAACAAAATCCAATTCAAGGATGCAGACAACAGAATGGTGGTAACTAGAGGAAAGGGAGTGTAAGGAGAAGGTGAAATGAGTAAAGGGGGTCAAATATACGGTAACACATGAAAACTAGACTTTTGGTGGTGAGCATGCAATAGAGTATACAGCTATCAAATTATAATGGTGTATACCTAAAAACATATATAATGTTACTAACAGATGTTACCACAATAAAAAGTTAATATTAATTTAAAAAAGGAAAACTGAAGAACAGAGGTTAAATAACTCATTTGAGGTCATAACACAAATAAGTGGTATAACTGGCTTTTAATTCTGCTAATTTGACTCCACAGTGCTCTGTATTGTGCCTTTTTACATAGGCTGTGGTAAGAAGATGCTCAGGAAACAAACACACTTTACTTGGGTTGACTGTAGAGTCATAAAAAGTTGTTTTGTTTTGTTTTGTTTTCCAGGAGAAAATGGACATATTAGATTGCTTAGTGTAACTGGAAGATAAATTATATTGCTTATATCAATTAATTACTTTTTCTTCAGCATATTAGACCTTTTGTCAGTGTTTTTTCATTCCTCTTAGTTTTATAAAACATGTGATGTCTGATGTTTTGAGAAAATCTAATACAACTAAAGTAGACTATGAAAATAATGATTTTCTAGGGAGAATAAACCATAAACAACAAAGTCTCACTTTATCCGCTGTTCATAACAATTACCAATTATTCTTTATGCAGCCAGCAGCATATAGCAGATCAAGAAACAAGAGGAAAACTGGTTTGCATTTGACATACCAGCAAGAGAATATTGTTATGTACAAGTTTAGTTCTGACTTTTAACTGATGCCTGGTTAAAATTCATATATACTGATTCTGGAAACTAATATTGCCAAATTTCTATTGCTGCTTTTCAGTCACAGCTTACTCTGAAAATCAACTAGATATATTTTTATAAGGCATGTTTTTTTTTAGATATTTTGTAGCAAACTGCTCAATTTTGGAAAAAAAAATCAGGATGTCTAGCATTGCTGAAGCCAAAAAAATCGAGTGTAAAAATCAGACACATCAAGCAAAGTAATTGTTATGAATATAGTGTTTTAACAGAAGAGATCAACCTACTTTCTCAACAGGCAGGAGACATAAAAGGAGCTGAAGACCCTGGGAAAATAATCAAAGCATATTTTATATTTAAACAGAAATAATGACAGATGTCTGACTTGAGAAGAAATCAGTTTTTTATCCTCTTTACTACCCTCCATTAAATGCAGTAGATACTGGACAATGATGAGAAGCCTTCAGTAGTAGAGGATTCAACAGAAACCAGTATGAAAACAGTCTAAATCAAAAATGACAAAGATGAATCGAAATCTTGACATTACTAAGAATATGTGTATACATATATGTATATATATTCTGCATTGTATAAATGATATACAGAATGTATTCTGTATATATATATATATTTTGTTAATCTAATTAAAACAACAAATTCTTGTATCTACTGTTCCATATTCTCTGAAAATACAGATATCTTTGGGTAAACATTTAGAGTTTCAATTTTCAAGATAGTTTATAAAAGAAGAGCTGGCTAAATTATGTATAATTTGTATATGAACTGCAATATAAGTATTGCATATTCCAAAAATGAAAGTTAATTTATATACTTTTTAAAACTAAAATGAAAGAGAGTTCTTTCTTTATCTCATAGAGTTTAGATATCTTTTTTTTTTTTCTTGAAGAGCTTATAGTCATTTTTAAATTTTTTATATTTTTATTTTTTTTCAATTATAGTTGACATATATTACATTAGTTTCAGGTATACAACAGAGTGTTAGACATTTATATAAATTATGAAGTGATCACTCCGATAAATCTAGTACTCATCTGACATTATATATAGTAATTACAATACTACTAACCGTATTGCTCATGCTATACTCTATAACCCCATGACTTTGTAACTAATATTTCGTGCCTCTTAATCCCCTCCTTCCTTCACTCATCCTCCCATTTCCCAATCTGATAACCATTAAAATGCTCTCTGTATCTAGGAGCTTGTTTCAGTTGTTTTTGTTTGTTTGTTTGTTTATCCTGTTCTCTAGATTTCACATATAACATTTGTCTTTCTCTGCATGATACCCTCTAGGTTCTTCCATGTTGCTGCAGATGGCAAAATTACATTCTTTTTTATGGCTGAATAATATTTCATTGTAAACATATATAAAACATCTCTTCTTTATCCAATCATCCATTGATAGACAACAAGGATGCCTCCATATCTTGGCTACTATAAATAATGCTGCAGTGAAAATATGGATTCACATGCCTTTCAAATTTGTATTTTGGGTTTCTTCAGATAAATACCCAGAAGTGGAATAACTGGGTCCTTCTCTGTCTCTGGTTATCGTCCTTGCTTTAAAATCTATTTCGTATGGTATAAGTATTTCTATACTAGTTTTTATTGTTTGTTTGTTTGTTTCTTTTTTTTTTTTCATGAAACGTCCTTTTCCATCCTGCTACTTTCAGTCTGTGTGTCTTCTGATCTGAAGTGAGTCTCTTGTAGGCAGAGTCTTGTTTTCTAATGCATTATGTAAGAGTCTTGTTTTCTAATGCATTCAGCCACCTTATCTTTTGATTTGAACATTTAATCCATTTACATCTAAAGTAAATGTTGCTAGATATGTAATTATTGCCATTTTATCATTCATATTTTTAACCTTTTTTTTTTTTTTTCTTTTTTCTTCTTCTTAAAGAAGCCCCTCTGACATTTCCTGTAATACTGGCTTGGTGATGATGAATTCTTTGAGCTTTTTCTTGTCTGAAAAAATCTTTATCTGTCCTTCGAGTCTAAACAATAGCTTTGCTGGGTGAAGTATTCTTGGTTGTACGTCCTTGCTTTTCATCGCTTTGAATATTTCCTGCCAATGTCTTCTGGCCTGCAAAGTTTCTGTTGAGAAATCAGCTGCCAGTCTTATGGAAGCTCTTTTGTAGGTAATAAACTGCTTTTCTCTTGCTGCTTTTAAGATTCTCTCTTTGTCTTTAATCTTTGGCATTTTGAAGATGATCTGTCTTGGTGTAGACCTCTTTGGGCCCATGTTGTTTGGGACCTTCTGTGCTTCCTGAACTTATATGTCTATTTTATTTACCAAATGAGGGAAGTTTTCAGTCATTATTTTCTGACATAGGTTTTCAATTTCTTGCTCTCTCTTCTCCTGGTATCTTTATGATGTGAATGTTGATATGCTTAATATTTTCCAATAGGCCCCTTAAACTATCCTCATTTTTTTTTTAATTCTTTATTCTTGTCACTGTTCTGATTGGGCATTTTCTGCTACCTTATCTTCTAAATTGCTGATTCGATCCTTTATTTCATCTAACCTGCTATTAATTCTTCCTAAGGCATTCTTCATTTCAGTTATTGTATTCTTTATTTCTGACCGGTTCTTTTTCATGTTTTCTATCTTCACTTTTATGTTTTCTATCTCATTGCTAAAGTTCTCACTGAGTTCATCTATTCTTCCCCTAAGTTCATGGAGCATCCTTATAACAAATGTTTTGAATTCCATATCTGGTAGATTGCTCGTCTCCATTTTGTTTAGCCTTTTCTCTGGAGCTTTGTTTTGTCCTTTCACCTGAAACATGTTTCTTTTTCTTCTCCTTTTGGCTGACTCCTTACATTTGTTTCTACATATTAGGTAGGGCTGTTATGTCTCCTGGTCTTAGTAGAGTGGCCTTATGTAGTAAATGTGCTGCGGGGCCCAGTGGCACAGTCTTCTCTGGTCACCTGAGCCGGGCGCTCCAGGTATGTCCTTCATGTGGTTTGTGTGTGCCCTCTTGTTGTAGTTAACCCTTGGTTGCTGTTTTCTCATCAATGACATTTGGAATGATTGGTTGTGAGGACTGGTCATGACCAGTGAAGGAGATGTTGTACAGAGGTTGACTCTATAGACCAGGATTCACTTTAGCAAGACTCTAGTGTCTGTCAAGTCTGCCTTTTGGTGTGTCATCCTCAGATGCACCCTGCATTGTGCTCCAGCTCACACCAAAGTTGACCACTGGTATGCAGGCCAGGGCTTCCTGGGAGGGGTCCTGCCACACACGAAGGTCTGCTGCAGCCTGTGCCCTGCCTGGGGCCACCTGGCATGAGCCCCCAAGCAATCCACAGATGGCCGTCACCCATGCTGAGCTTGGAAGTGTCTTGAGAGGCCAAGCTGCAAAGCAAGACTGGCTGCCTCTAGTGCTGGCCTTTGGGTATCTCAGCTGGAGGTACGGGGCATGCCAAGGCCAGATGCTGCTTGTTTATGCTTTGTGTACCTTTGAGATATTTTAGGAAAGTCTGTAGCATGAGGCAAGACAGGCCATTTGTATGAAAAATCCACTGGAAGTGGCTTGGGTAGGCTCCCATGTTGATAGGGTGGGGTCTCAGGGAACCACAAGGGTGGGGCGACCAGTGTTAGCTATGTTGTTGGAGACTCATATATGGGACGGCCTGGTCTGCAAGCCAGATGGGGGAGGGCTTAATACAAGAACAATGCTCTCTGCCAGCACTTCTGTCTGGGAGAAAGCTGCCCCTCCAGCCCTCACCTTGAAGCCAGACAACTCAATTTCTCCCCATATGTCCCTGAGACCTTTCAAGCTACTGCCCCAGAGCTGGAGCTCAGAGGGACTGAGTCCATCACCAAGTAAGTTTGCACATGAGCCTTTTAAGAGAAATGTCTGTGACTCCCTCAGCCCTATATCCCAGCCAAAATTTCCACTGGTTTTTACAACTAGAAGTCGTGGGGCCTTCTCTTCTTGGCTCTGGAACCTTGGGCTAGGGAGACCAGTGTAGGGCCAGGACTTTAAGCTATTCTGGGGTACCTCTGCAGCCATTATAGTTTTCCCAATTCTCAACCACCACACCTGGTTGTGGAACCAGTCCGTTCTGCATCTCTACCCTTCCTACAAGTCTTGAGGTGGCCTCTTCTGTGTGTCTCCAGTTGTGGGACTTGTGTTAAGCTAGACTTAAGATGACTCTCATTGATGGCTTTTCTTTAGTTTCATTGTAGTTTTGATGTGGTTTTGAAAGGAGGCAAGTATATCCTTTACCTACTCCACCATTTTGACTGGAAGCCTTAAGTTTTATTAATTAAATTTAATTTACTAATTAAATTATCATACCTAGCAAAATTAGTGGGATACATTTAGTATTTTTAGAAATAAATATTAATAATTCTCATAGTTCATATCCAGTTATGTAAGCATGATCTTTATGACACAGTTGGTTCCTGATGCAAAACTGATCTTATAATATAGTCAACCAGAACATATTTGGGGCTCAGATTAGAATCGTTTAATTCATGTTGACTTCTGTAGCACCCTAGAGTCATTTCTTTGAAGCAAAATACAGCAGGGTTTCCCCTCCATGCAATTCCTACTCCTGTTCATCTTCTCTTAAGAAAGGAATCAAAATAATAACAAAAGAAAAAAAAAGAGCTATGAAAGAAAAAAAGAAAACACTCAAACATTGGCATATCACAGGAGTTTAGATGTTGTTTATACCTAGCATAGAATAGGAATCTGTAGTGTGACTATGAACCTTTCTTTTTTCTATATTATTGTTTGGTTTTCAGTACAGAACTGTGACTTTCCAGCACACCAGGCTCACCTAAGTTAAATGTGTTCCCCAATAAACATTTCTTAATAAAATATAAAAACTGGTGTGGAGTAGTCTCCTATTCAATTCTTAGACTGATGGATATTAATTACAAGGACCAAATCAATATTAGGGTTCCCTACATCTCCCTTTTTCTAACCACATTTTCTGAGTTTTCTTTAAATGAAAAGAGTATAATATAGGTATTGACAAAAATAATGAAATAATTATTGAACATCTTTTTAAAATGCTTAAGTAAAATTTGAAGTGCATGTATGATATTCAAGTTAGTTAAGTTTTATTGAAATATTTTATCAGTAAAATACATCATATTTAGTTAATTATACCTTGAGAAGAGGACATGATTTTTGAAAGCTTGACCTTTTCTCGGAAGTGTGTGTGTGTGTGTGTGTGTGTGTGTGTGTGTGTGTAGTAGTGTTATGGGATCTTTGAGATAAAAGTCATGGAGTCATAAGTTTAATTTCCATTTAAAGTTGAAAGGCTAGAAAATCATGTTAAATATAAAACTAAAATCATTTCAAGAAATTATTCTTTAGAGTCCAAATTAATATTATAAGCAAAAAATTCATTTTATGTCTTATATCTTCTTGATATAGTCAAACAGATATGTTTTTTAAAGGACAAATTGTTCCAAGTCAATGATCTCTTGGTTCCCACATATTTATTAAATAAAAAAAAAAAAAGGCTTAGGAAATATCTAGATATCTTTAGTTTACTCTTTTACCCATATATTCATTTGATTTTATTATTTTATTTATTTTAATCACACACAAGAATCAAAGCATGCTCTCTGGGAAATAGCACTATAATACAATGGTAGCAAAGATGAGTGATTAAGATGATTTTCAACATAAAGATATTTTACAAATCAAATAATGAACAGGTTTGAATTAAACACATAGAGTGTGTTCTGATGTCACAATATATTTCATTCTCACTGCTACTGATAAACCATTTCATGTATTCTGTGCTTTAGAGCTATCAGTGTATTTCATTAACGGTATTACATGCATCAGTAAAAAATAAAGAAAGTTTTAAAATACCAGAAATGCAAATGGTTTAATCATAAAAAATACGTAATAATCCATTAGCTTATAAGTGCTTCTTAGATACACTTAAAGAATTAAGCAATTATCACTCAACAAACAGAAGCAATTCTACCCTTTTTACTTATAAATTAATATTTGTGATTTAGTGTAATATTTTTAAAAAGAAATATGCATGTTTAAATTCTAATTTTTACAAACACTTGTAAATTATATTTTAAAAGTATGTGATGACCAAACTATTTAAGAATGAGTTAATCAATTATCTATACAATGCTGTTTTAATACACCCTCAGGAAAACTATTATTATATTTTATTAATTCAAAATAGACAATTTTCAATGCTATGTATTAATTTTGCAAAGTATATCCCCCACATGGGCCTTTTCAACTTTTGGCAGATTGAATTTTATCTAAACAATAACTGGAATTTTCTTGCACCTGTAAAAATCAATGCTATGCTGGAAGAATAAAAGGAAATTTTACTCAGGAAGAAATTCCTATTATTTGAGCTTGACTGGAAGCAATACCAGATGTTTCATTAATTTTCATGTTTTTGCCAGTCATTTTCTTCCTATTTTAATGACATAGAACTTTAAGTAAAATCAGCAATTTGTATCAATTCATTTTTGCAAGTCACTTTCTACACAATAGTAAAAATCTGTGACTGTCAGACCCTTTCTAGTGTATAGGTGTCAATAGAAGTCTAAATTATCTAAAGTGTCAGAATCTTATGTCAATTCTGGCAATTTGACTTGAAGAAGAGAAAATTGCAGGATAACTTTAATCCATTCCCCATCTACCCCAAGAATATTCACCAGCGGCACTTGTGGCTACAGCATTTGCCTAGAGGTAACTCATGGATTACAGTCTTAACTTTACCCCCCAAGTCTGCCAATAAATATCTTGTTTTTATTATTATTTTTGCATCTTTAGAAACAAATGACATCATTCTACTTATAGCACTTTCTTTTTAGTAGTGGTATGTCTATTTATAAAATATAGTAATTCTCAATTGCTGAAAATGTCAAACCCTAGAAAACATAGCATTACTACTCATGATGTTAAATTAATGCTGGCAGTGAGCTACACTTTTTTTTTTTTCTAAACAGAAACTGGATTGATATGAATTAATAATGTTTATTTTTTTTACTTTGGTTTATAATCTAACAGTATTTTATTTTGCTGCTAAAATTGTTCCAGCTTTGGCCACTTGGAACTTTTTTGGTCAGCTCCTGTGTCTCTTTGTTATACTACCATCATTATTTTATTTGAGGACTGCCTTATTTTATGACACTATATGGTGTCCTAGGTTTAGGTTTATCTTGCAGAATATTACATTTTGACTTTTTTTTTTTTATTAAAGATACGTCGTTAGCTAGTATTCCACCTTAATTTAAGTTTTTCATCTTCTTCAAATATAAAGATGTAAATGTGTATGTGTATGTTAGTAGAAATCTTTATATTTAATGTTAATTAAATATATAATTAAAGTTTTATATATAATGTTATATATATATAAAACATTGCAACTATTTGCACTTATAAAGTCATAGGAAAGACATCAACAAAATTAGCATTAAAGGGCAGATGTCTTACAAAAATAAGAAAGGAGATATAAGTATAAGAAATAAACTTTATACTAAAGCACTAAGTGACTGAACATTTAGGCAATGTGTAATAGGTCAATGTAATTAATATGTTGCTCTTGAAGTCACATATTAAATATCATCATACATTTTGAATCCTCTATTTCTATTTCCAAATGCAGAAAAAATATTACTTGTCTTTAAATATCTTAAAAATAGTAACTATGGTTGCTTAATCATAATATTTAAAAGAATATGATCCTAACATATTTCTAGATCCCTGGATAAAAAGAAGTGCCACATTTTTCAAACATTAAATATATTTTAATTAATGTTAACTTAAATATATATGCAATAGCACATGATTAGGAATGAGACATGAGGACCATGGTATCTCACTGTCTGGAACGAGGCTGTGAGTACCAAGGGTTTCAAATCAACCAATAGAATTTTCATCTCTAAAAAGGTTAGAAATTATTGTATTAAGTTTAAATTATTTGTTAAAATGCTCTAAATTTAGTAAAACAGTTAAATAACATGTATTTTTCTATGGTACATTTTAAACTATAGGCAAAAGAATTTAATCTTAAATTTATATTGGCAACAATAAAATTACAGTTTGTTCCTTATTCTTTCCTTTGAATTAACAGTTTCTAATCAATAATGTAGTGTACAATTAAGTAAAGCAGGTCTTGCAATGAACTTTAGAAAAGCACATTATTTTTGCCTTGTAAGAAGATAAGCAACAACAACAGATATCAAATAAAATAATACCCAGAAAAATGTCATGGTTTGATGTGAATATGTTATTTCTATTTAAAGATTTTTCTTGCAAAAATGAGAAGATATGTGTAAAGTATTTAGTGCTGGCACATAGTAAGTTTCTACAAAAGGGATCTATTATTTTTAATGCTGTATTACTATTGTTTTATTATTGTTACTTTTCCAAAATCATCTCCTATCATTCTCCCCAATGAGGACTCTACTGAAGCTGTACTGTCCTCCTTGTGTTTGAAAATATCAAACACATTCCCATCACTGGGCTCTTGAAATTGCCGTTTTGTCTTTCCGGAATGCTCTCCCCGTAACTACCCACACAGTTTACTTCCTGCTCTACGAGAAAGAATATTTACAATAAGTTTCCCTGTTTAAGATTTAGGATTTCCCTTATAGATAAATATTTCTCAAGCACATTCCAAATCACAGATGGATTTGTACTGAGTATGAAGGCACACAATACATTTAGCCCTATTTAAATAGTTTTGTTAAGAAAGCAAATACACCATCATGTGACTTTTCACAAAGGGCACAGGCCTCTCTACCTGAGGCGTATGGTCTGCTGCCTGAATAGCCAATCCCCAGAGAACAAAATGGCACTATGGTTACAGGATGACTGGAAATTCACCTCTGTGGCCATGGGATATGCATGTGATCTTAAAATCACTATAATGAATAACAGGTCAGGACATATTTTTTAGTTCATCAGTTAAAATGTTTTGGACATTAGTCAATAAACTGTGTGAGAACCTGTGGCATTGATTTGAATAGAAAAAAGATAAATAGTGATCAAGGACTCCCTTATGGCACAGCAGCAGTAACTTCTCACTTGCTTAGAATTCTTGAGTCAGACATCCTTATGGCTTCCCCCTTCACTTCATTTAGACCTCTGCTCAAATGTTACCTCATCAGAAAGGCCTTCCCTATCTGAAGGAGTATCCCTTCTTAACTTTCTTCTCTCTGCTTCTTTTTTTTTTTTTTTCTTTATACGAGTACTTATAACCACTTAACTATATTTTTGGCTTATTTTTAATGCCTCTCTCTCCCCATTAGAATGTATACTCCAAAAAAATAGGTTCTCTGTCTTGATCCCATTTTATCCTCAGCACCTAGAAGTATGCTTGACACATAATGGGTACTCAATATTTGTTCAATGAATTATTAGTAAATTCTAAGACTTATTCACCCAATTTCCCCTTCTTTAGGATGTCATAATATATGACAGCTTTTTTTTTTCTAGGCAAATCTCACTTGATAATTAGAAAGGACTCAAGTGGAGAGAAAATTTAAAGTCCTTTCTGACAGTGCAACATTGACAAAGATATACAAAATCACCTTTTGCATACCCTACCAATTGTAGGGTATGCAAAAAGTCTAAAAATCTAATAGGTAGAATGAGGGCAAGATCTCAATTCCTGCCAATTCCTTAAATCTAAGCAGCATTGAGAACCTCCAATTTTGACCAGAGTATGTTGTCTGGGCCCATACACAGTTTATCAGCATTTTATTTAATGTTCTTACTCACAGTGAGAAGATGGCTACATTTGTCTTAACAAATGCATTTTAACACTTTGACATACACCTGGGTACTTAGGCAATAATTTCTTTATGAGCAGTTAAAATATATTTTATATATATATTTTTATATATAAATTTTATAACTAAATAAACTGCCATATAAGAAGTATCGTCACAATACACTGTTAAAATATTTACTCTGATTTTTGGAATGCTAAGGATGATGAAAAAGAAAGAAAGGAAACTGAGCATGATAATTATCAGGAAGCAAAGATGCAGAGTTAAAAGCTGACCAAGACAGAAAATGACAATTGAGCCTAGGTTTCTGATGACAAACATACTGACATATGCATACTTATAGTATAGAATCATAATACAGAGCTGTTCTTAAATAAAGTATATACTAATAATTCAATGACATAAGAATGCATTTGAGTTTTTAAATCCTCAAACATATTAATATAATTTTAATAACTTGACTTTAATATATGTTTTAGGAATAACTGTAGGTTATTTAGTTATATTGTATGTTAGTAATTTTGTCCATTCTTTATTTATTCCCCGCAATATCTGTAGAAACCAAGATGGCTTAAAGATCATTACTTTGCCCTGAATGTCAGGGCCTATCTTGTACTAGTGTTTAATTCTCCACACTGACTGCCATTTTTGTTTGTTTTTTAACCAGAAGTGTTCTATTAAGAGATGGGCAGGCCGTTGCCAACTTATCAGGATCCTTCCCTCTTGCTCCTTAATCTTGTTGAAGAAGAGAGACATTAGAGAAGATGGACATAAGAAAGCTCCTTCTCAAACTTTCTTTAACTAAGACGTAACAATTCAGAATGGGCAATGATAAATTAATAAGCTATCGTGTTTCAATTAATAAAGTCTTCAATTCACTCTTTCTCTTCTGCTTAAAATATCTTTGCCACATCTATAAAACCATTTCTTATTTATTTTAAGAAAATATTATGTTTCCACTTTGACCATAAGATATTTAACGGAACATTTCTTTAGAACATGAAAACTTTCAGAAATAAAATACAAAGATACACGCACACACACACACGCACACACACACATACATAAATATATTACTTGGTAACACTTTATATTTGACATTTAACCCACCATTTTCTTTTAGCAACTAATTTGTTGTAAATATATTCTCATGCTGGAAAATCAACTCAAAGATCCTCAAAAGAATTTTGTCAGGAGGTCAGACTGCATAATTTAAATTTCTCCATATGAGAGTCAAATGCGTTTCATATTAACCTTCGAATTTAGTAACTTTTAAAATTGATGTTCATGGTGAGGAGAGATCATTTGAAAACTTGCTGAATCTAAAAGTATAGATTATGTATTACTTTGAAAGTCTAATCAGTTGTACTAAATACAACCTGCAGTCCCAACAGTTATATAGCATTTTCTTATGTAATCAAAAAATGTATTTAGGAGCATTCATATATAAACACTCTATTTGTTAATACGTCTGCATCACAGACAATTTAATAATATTCTTAAAGTCATTTCACAAAGCTTTTTGCAGTTTATATTTCAACAAAAAGACTGCATTCCTATAAATATATTGTTTTGCATATTTGTTTTGTCTTTTGCCATAAGGTTGTTATGTTGTTTTTTTCTATTGGTACTGTGTTTTAATTTACGGAAGAAAAAACTGTCAAGCAGATATATTGGAAAAACATATACAGAGAGCAAATGTGCCAGCCTTTCTCCACCATACTTACATAGGGACGCAGTAAACCAAATATCCAGATTTCCAAATAAATTAACGTAGCATCATGCCAAATCATTATATAATTTAAAACATATCCAAAACACTTCTTATTCCAAAGCTCTTTTACAATTTAATTATGTTGCCAAGATCATAAATTGTGTCTATAATATGTTGGGGAAATAAAACCTTATAATAAAAAAGAAAAAAAAATAAAGATCTACTAAAGTAAGTTATATTGAACACTATTAGAGGAGGGAACATAACTTTTTCTTACTCAAACAATACTGGTGGACACAAAAATAAAGACAAAGTCAAATATTTTTTGAACTATACTGAAATTATACTTTATTATCATTTCTTTTTATATTTTAATAAGAAATCTAATAGTCAATTTCTTTAAGATCTCACCTCTGTAAGCAGCATTTTATTACTTGATTTACATAAAATATTTTCATGACTGAAAACTAACCATGAAACTAACATGGCTTGAAACAATTTTCAAATGCCAGAGGAAGCTGTTCCATGTTCTCACATAAAGATAACATTTATCAAGCATCAATATACCAACTGTGTACTACAGAACCAATAAGAATTTAGTAAGCAAACAGAGCTTTTATTTTGCCAGAGTTTGCTTAACTCACAAAAAAAAGATTTCTATGTGATTCATCACACTTGTGCAAAGAATCACAACTATCTGAACATCCAAACTACAGAGGATATTTACAGAAAATTAGCAATTATAATAAACATCTGTTAGAACTGTAACAATTCTTAATGGAATTGGAAAGGAAAAGAAGTAAACTCACAATTCTAAAACATATTCTCTGTTAATTATGAAAATATAGTTTTACTGCTTTTTTTTTATATAGATTAGAGAAGGGGATTTCGTGGAGATCCTGATTACACAGAAATTCAGAGATAATTATAGCACATTTATTTAAACATTAAATGAATTTTAGAGCGTAAATTAACCTAGGCTATGGCTTCCATTTATGCGATTGAAAACTCCTACCTTGCTGTAGAATCTTCTGTATTGTCATCAGCCATCATCTCCAAATCTTGTGAGCGTTTCTCACAAGCTCTTTTGAAGAAATTCTCCTCTGGAACTGCTTTAGGAGTATCTTCATTTGCTCGAAGATGTTCTATCAGGTTTTGTGAGTGCCAGTTCTGAAAAGATCCTTGATGGGTAGGGGCTGATCCTGGCACCGGTGTCAGAATGTTGTGTTGGACAGGACTGTTGCTTTTTTTCAGTCCATTTCTGTCTCTAGAGTGGCTCTTCAATCTGTCCTGAACCGGGGTCCCTCTAT
>NW_006431805.1:1470415-1474198 GCF_000325575.1 Pteropus alecto | reverse complement strand
CTGAAGGCAGTTCCCAGAGCTGGGTGAACCTTGAGAAGGATGACTAAACCACCTCCAGCGTAGCCTTAGGATCTGTTTTACATCAAACTCTTTCTTGCCAGACATTGACATTGTTGCAGGAGGACAGACAAAAGCCTTCTCTCACAGAAAGGAAATGAAGCCTTTGTTATCTCTTGTTTCTCTGCCTATTCTGTTGAACTAACAAAAGCACAAGTGCGGATGGAGAGCAGCCTTTCTCGTTTACCCCCTCCCCCGCTGCCTGCTGCCTGTGGTACACTATGAGTACTTCTAGCTTTCTAGCTGAAAAGCTGCAGCTAACAGTGTAGGTGGGAAACCATACTGACAGGATGATGAGGTCAGACCTTAAACAAGTAAATCAGCTTAGCACAGGAAAGCAGCTACCACAACACACTCCAGCTGCTAGATGTGCATGCTCACAGCCTTCCCGCCTGGACTTGCAAATATCTAACTCAGTTCCTTCCTTGCTGAATTACAGTAGCTATGGCTTAAACCTAGGCAAATGAGTAAAACAGTGTTTAAATTCACATCCTTCTAGATTCCTTTATTCATCCTGCCCCCTGCCAGATTTGTTATCCATTAGCTCACTTCTAAAACCGTATCAATTTTTCTTATGAGAATTTGTAACAGTGACTTCATTCTGATCTATTTTAGTAATCTTATGGAAATTTTGAAGGTGGTTTATTAGGAAAAAGCATTTTACCATGAGTCCCTTAATACAGATTCATTGCTATTTTTACAAAACATCCGAAAATGTGAAAGCCTTTATATAAATATTTGTTTGAAATCTGAACAGTTTCAGAAATATGAGCGTTAGTTACCCAGGACTATATCAACCATCCTCTCCACACACACACACACACACACACACACACACAACTAGGGGATGTAGTAAGGTATTTTAAGTTTAAACTTTTTAAACTTGAAGGAAGAAAGCTGTGTTTTTCTGTTTGTGATCTTCAAAGAGGTGTCTACTCTCAGTGACTAAAGCTTGAAAACGAATAGTCCACTCTGATTCCATGCCTGTGTAAACATCTCCTTATCATGCTCTTTACTTTCACAGGCAGTGTTCAAGGTCTATTTTTTGTTCAAAAGTCCTTATGAAAGGATGCAAAACTACCTCTTTTGAATTAGCTTCAAATTGACATATAACTCAGTAATAACTGTGCACAAAGTACTTGGAGATCAGAATCAGAATCACTAATTTGTACAGAGGTAAATGTTTCTGTAACAGTCATGTATCAGGAAAGCATTCCCAAAAGCCATTTTGAAATTTAGTTTAAACTTTATGCAGCTTTCATGTCATGCATACAGGTGAAAAGGGGGAATTTGTATCAGTGTATCCTTAGGGAGAATATTGAAGCTGTAATTGGTTTTAATTATAAGTGTTAAATGAGATGTATAATCTTAGACAAGTCATTTTACTTCTTTTCATCACAGTTTCTTCATATATAATATGGAGATGCTAAGTAGATTCCTATAAAGTTTCTACTTGCAATGGATTTTAAAAACTTGAAAATAGAGAATAAAATGAATATATTTTTCTAAATTTCAGTAGGTATTTTACCTGCAGTTTTCTATAAATCTACTTATATCTTTCCCTTTCCTCTCTTGATTTTGTAGGTGTGATAGAAAATTAATGTGTCAACTTGGCTGAGCTACAGGGTGTCCATATATTTGGTCAAACATTATTCTGGGTGTTTCTGAGAGGGCATTTTTGGATGAATTTAACATTTCAATAGATAGACTGAGTAAAGTAGATTGTCCTCCCTAATATAAGTGGGCCTCATTCAAGCAGTTGAAGACTTAAACAAAAGCCTGACCCTTTCCTAAATAAGAGGTAATTATTTCTTCTTGATTGCCTTCGATCTGGGACATCATTTTTTTTTTCCTGACATCAAACTCAAATTGAAATATTGGCTTTTCTGGATCTCAAGCCTGCTACACTTTTTATTATACTGTCAGCTCTTCTGAGTCTCCAACTTACTGACTGCAGATCTTGAGGCTTTTAGGCCTCCATAATTATGTGATCTAATTTCTTAAAATGAATCAATATCTATTTCTCTAATCTCTCTACACTGCACATGTATCTTATTGATTCTGTTTTTCTGGAGAACCCTGACTGATACAGTAGTATTTTTCTAGTATTAAAAAAATGCACACCGATAAATATATAGTTGATTTTTATACCTGTTATAAGCAAGCTACTTCCATTCCTAAATTTTCAACCTATTTTCCAACAAGGTCCTTAAACCTCAGGGTTATCATTTATCGTCATCTCTCCTTGGTGTGTTGTCAGTTCCCAGTACTTAACATGTAAAAAATTGAAGAGAATCTTAAATAATTCTACTGATGAGCCTCAGACATTCCAGTGAGTACTGCTATTACCGCTGGGATGATGTGAAATCAGGAGTAGTCCCAGTGGCATTGGGGTGGGGGATATTTTCAGTTTTTCCCCACCCATGCAGAAAGAATTACAGGTCAGCGAGATTTGGAAGAAGTAAGATTTATCAAAAGTACATTTTAGAAGGAGACAGGCCACACTAAGGAAGACTACAGCCCTGTGATATTTGGAAAGTGAAAAGATAAAAGACAGAGTATGCTCCAAGAGATGAGTGGATTTTCAGTGAGGAGAGCTATAACCATGCAGAGGTGGGAAGGTCTGTTTGTATTTGGGCCAGGATGGAAGGTACTAGATGATCCATATGTGAGGTTACTTTGACTAACAGTTGGCTGCTATATAACCCTTTGCTTACTGTGCATGTGCTTACCCAGAATTCAGTCTATTATAATTAAATTCATGAACTTCTGGGCATAGGCATGATATGGTATGACAATGATAGTGTAATGAACCTGAGACAGGTTGGGGTAGTACTTTCTGTACATGCGTTTGTGGCTGGTTAAGCCAGAAGTTTTATGGCCTTTGTAGTTTTGGATTTGGTTTAATTTATAACCTAAAGGAGGTGGTATTTCCGGGAGGTCCTTAAAGAAGGTCTTTAATGCAGGTTTTTATGGTTTGCTCCTGTTGCTCATGCCTGCCTAACTACCTAACACTGGCACTAAAACATGAATTGCCTTCTGTTATCTAGGTAGATAACATTCCAATGAAATACCCTGAAGTCAAAATCTGTGTTTTACCTCCTGCCCAAAACATAATGTTGAATAGTGAGTAAGTGTACTGTAAATACCAGATAGAATAAATAAAATGTTATTATAAAGGTGCAAGTAATATGTCAAAGGTGTAATAAGTACAAAAAATGGCCAGATAAGTAGCTCTAAATAATACCTTTCTGGATACCAAGAGTCTATGTTACTTTTCCCTGTTCTCTGAACTTATTATGATTCAGATATAATTGTGTATTTCCCTGTGTACTTTTTATAATGAAATGAATGATAACAAATACCTGTTAAAATCTAAACTTTAATAATACAATACTCTGTGTGATTCTACCTAGAAAGTTTTTTTTAAAGTATGCAGATTATAAATATTTTTTCTGACTCTTAGATACAGAATTATAGAATAACTGCAAGATACAGAATTCAAAACACTGAGTGTAAGAAAGCTCAATGATCTCAGTGAGAACTTCAACAAAGAGTTAGAAAACATAAAAATGAAGATAGAAAACATATAAAAAGACCAGTCAGAAGGGAATCAACAGCAGATTACATGAAGCAGAGAATTGAATCAGTAATTTGGAAGATAAAATAACATAAAACACCCATCCATAATGGCAAAAAAAAAAAAAAATGAGGAAAGTTAAAGGG
>NW_006431805.1:1464655-1470361 GCF_000325575.1 Pteropus alecto | reverse complement strand
ATAATAATAATTAATAAATAAATAAGATAGTGTTAGTTGACTCTGGAACAAATTCAAGTGTACCAACATTCACATCATAAGGGTACCGGTAGGAGAGGAGAGAAAGCAAAAGATCGAGAACCTATTTAAAAACATAATGACTAAAAACTTCCCTAACCTGGCAAAGGAAATAGACATACAAGTCCAGGAAGTACAGAGAGTCTCAAATAAGAGGAACCTAAAAAGACCCACATCAAGACACAGCATAATTAAAATGCCAAAGCTTAAAGACAAAGAGAGAATCTTAAAATCAATAAGAGAAAAGCAGTTAGTTACATATAAGGGAGCCCCCATAAGACCATCCACTGATTTCTCAACAGAAACTTTGCAGGTCAGGAGGAAATGGCACAAAATATTCAAAGAAATAAAAAGCAAGGGCCTACAATCAGCATTACTCTACCCAGCAAAGCTATCATTTAGAATCGAAGGACAGATAAAGAGCTTCCCATGCAAGAAAAAGCTAAAGGAATTCACAACCACTAAACCAGTACTACAGCAAATGTTAAAGGAATTCCTTTAAGATATAAAAAAATTCAAAATATTAATAATAAAAAGGCATATCAATGAAAAATTACTTTAAATGTAAATGAATTAAATGATCCAATCAAAAGACATAGGGTGGCTGAATCGATAAGAAAACATGACCTTTATATATGCTGCTTAAAAGAAATTCACTTTAGACCTAAAGATACACACAGACTGCAAGTAAAGCAATAGAAAGATGTTTCATAAAAATGTAAACAAACAAAAAGCTGGGGTAGCAATATGTATACCAAAAAAAAGAAACTTTAAAATAAAGGCTGTAACAAGAGACAATAGGACTCAGTAATTATACTTCTGGATATTTATTTAAAAAAAAAAAAAAAAAAAACCTTAAAATACTAATTAGAAAAGACATATACACCCATCTGTTCAATGTGGCATTATTTACAATAGCCAAGATATGGAGGCAACCTGAGAGTCCATCAATAGATGAATGAATACATAAGAGGTGATACATATATACAATGGAATATTACTCAGCCATAAACAAAAATGAAATCTTGCTATCGGCAACAACATAAATGGACCTAGAGTGTATTATGCTAATTGAAATAAGTCAGACAATGACAAATATTATATAATTCACTTCTATGTGAAATCTAAAAAAAAAAAAAAATGAACAAGCAAAACAAAAACAGACTTATAGATACAAAGAACATTTTGATAGTTGCCAAAAGGGAAGGGGGTTGGAGGGCTGGGTGAAAAAGTAGAAGGGATTAAGAAGTACAAATCAGAAGTTACAAAATAGTCAGGGAGATATTAAGTATAACATAGAGAATACAGTCAAAGATATTGTAATAATTATGTATACTGTCAGATGGGTACTAGATTTATGGGGGTGATCACTTTATAAGTTATTTAAATGTCTAATTACTATGTTGTATATATGAAACTGATATAATATCGTATGTCAACTGTAATTGAAAAATTCAAAATATATATATTTTAAAAAGAGAAATAAAAACATATTCCATACAGAAAAAAAAACATTTTTTGATTATTAAAAACTTATGCAAAGATTAGTTCACACAGAGCCATGGTGGGGGAGGGAGGGACAAAGAGGAAAGAGTTTAGGAAACGGTTTTTGTGAGAGCCCAGTGTTCTCAACATTCTAAAAGAAAATAGAATCAGTAAGAAAAATTTAAATTGTTATACCAAAATCTAGATGAATTAAGACAAATTGGTTAGACTCAAAGTAGTTTCAATATTGTTTAAAATTATACTGTTATACTGAATAGAAAATTGTGCTCATAGTTATAAAATCAGAGTTTTAAAGTATATTTGTTATCTGTATAGATATTATATTGTTTTACCCAAACAGCAACAGAGTACATTTAATGAGTTATTTTTTTTGCACTAATTACCTAATAGAATACAGAGGTGCAGGCTGACAAATTCACAACATATACATTATGTAAACCACATTTCTAGATGTCTTGGAGATATGAATTTTGAGGACAGATAAAGCTGTATACATAAATATAAAAACTTACCTGAAGCTTTCCACAGGTATTTAAAAATCTCAAATAATATCAAAACTGAGCCAAAATGTATATATTGAAGTTAATAATAACTTAAGAGCTTTATTTAATTTCTTTTAAATTTGATTAGTACCTACTTGGTCATACAGAAATGAAGAACTCCATGAAAGGCTTTTAGCTAGCTTATAGTTGAGATATTTTGAGTAAAATTTTATTTGAAAAGAACAGTATATGTTTATCAGGACATATGGCTTCAAGGACATTTCTGGAATAAATAAAGAGATAAAATGAAAGTAGCATAGCCATCTAGAGAAAAATCTTTGAATCGATTCTATTCTCAGAAACTTACCTACCTGTAGTGTGAGAAAAATCATAAAAAGTGTCATGTGCATCAGATTTTCTTTTTGTAAAGAAAAAGAAAGAACAATATGTTCTTTGCCTAGCTTGTGAATATTGTGAAAATAAGAAAAGTAATTTAATCTGTAAGGTGTTTATAGCAGTTTAGAAATAGGCAATATAAAAATATAATTTCTCATTACAAGACCATTATTTTGGAGGATTTTATTGCTGGAATATTTTCTCTGAGTACATCCCTATGTCTTATGGAATATTATGAAAAATCAATAAAATTCATCACCCTCAATACTGAATAAATTGCTAGCTAATGGAATAGGCAGAATAAATCGGGGTGATTGAAAGGGTGGTTAAGAGTTGTAAGAGTTAAAAGGAGTTACAGTTCTCTCATAAAGGTAAATAAAATACTCTTCTTAGAGTTAACAGTTCACTTAAATGATGTCATTTATCTCTTGCAAGTAAGTTTATAAGCAAGGCTATTAGTTTAGAATGATCAAAGCAAAGAAAGAAGGAAATGTGGAGAAATGTACTGTTTGTGCTGTCAAAAGAAAAAAAATATATAGCCTCTTTCAGTACAAAATATGAAAGCTATCTTTTTATTTTTGATTTTTAAAATGGCAATAAATTTACATTAGAAAAAAATCTGTTTTTATAAAAAATTTTACTGAATTTTGTTTTAATATGTAAACTGTTCTCATAAAATGCAATCGATTTGTCCGTAAACACACATACACACACACACACACACACACACACACACACTCCACACAAATTTTCCTGTATAGAAAATTTATACAGTTTACAACTTGTTTACCAAAATTAAATTTAAAATTCCCTTGAGATTCATGTAAGTTGTGTATATCAACAATGCTACTCAGCAATAAATAAAATTAAATTTAAAATATATTAAATTTAGCAGAAAAATATAAAAAAAGGTTCAATAGAGATAATGTATGCTAACAGACAATCCAGAAAAGATAAGAAAAATGAAATGTTCAATAAAAATGTGAAGAAAAGCTCAGAATTATGAGTGATCATGAAATACAAATGAAAAGTGAAACTGAAACAATAGTTTATATCTATCAAATTGGCACAAATTAAAAGGCCTTAACATACCAAGAATTGGCTAGGATGTGAGGTTATATAACAGGAGTTACATTTAAACGATTAGTAAAATCTTTTTGCCAACATTTAATAAAGTTGAAGATGCATATACCCAATAACTCAGGGATTCCTCTCCAAAATATGTGACAATTCTGGAAAACTAAATATATAACCACCATATTACCCAGAAATTGCACTACTAGTCATTACTCCTAGAGAAAATAAAACTTATTTTCACACGAAAACTAAACACAGATATTTAGGGCAAATTTATTTGTAATATCTAAAAACTAGAAACACGCCAGATGTATTTCAACAGGTGAGAGTGGTTAAACAGACTGTGGTGTATCCATACCATGGAATGCTACTCAGCAATAAATATAATAAATTGTTGATATACACAACTTACATGAATCTCAAGGGAATTTTGGTAATTGTAAAAAGTCACTCTCAAAAGATTATATTTGCATGATTTTATTAAATTACTTTATTGAAAAGACAACATTATATAAATAGAAAAAAAGGTTAGTGATTGCCAGAAATTAAAATCAAGTGTGGCGTGAATTGTGCTCTAAAAGAGTATCACAAGGTTTCCATGTGTTTAGAAAACTGTTTTTAAATCTTGTTTGTTTCCATTGCAAAATCCTGGTTGTGGTAGAGGTACCATTGGGGAAAACTGAGTAAAGGGTATACACAGTCTCTGTATACAATAACATGTAAATCTACTAAACAAAGTTTAATTTATAAAATTAAGAGGGAAATATCACTGTAATATAGAACAACTCTGACGTTCTATTTGAATAGGGAAAACACATAGAAAACACAACTCAATAAAACAGTCAAATCCATAGACTAAACGAGTGTAGTGATGATTGTCAGGGGCTGGGGGAAGGAGATATGAGCTTACTAACTAATGGACATGAAGTTTCAGGCAAGTAAGATGAATAAGCTCTAGACATCTGCACTGCAACATTGTACCTATTATCAACAATAATGTTTTATGCAATCAAAAATTTGTTAAGGGGGTAGGTTTCATGTTAAGAGGTCTTGTCACAATAAAATAAAATTTAATTTAATTAAAAAAGAAAATACAACTCAACTAAGCATTGCAGTAACCATCTCTTTTACAAAGTATCTGACTATTAAACTGAATTAAATATATTGCTGAATTGTTTTACTAGTTTGGCTTAAGTATGATAAGAAAATCTCAAGATAATGTTCCTAAATTTTCATTTTAATAAGAACCATTTTGGACCAAGTGTATAGTATATTTCTTGGTTGCTAAACTATCACCTGCCATATTGGAAGCATAACCTGTATTCAATAGCTAGGCAGACAAAATAATTATTAGAGGATGTGAGTAGTACCAAGATTGATCTCATATTTAAATATTAATAATATGTACATTTATTGATATCTAATTCTATGCAAGGTTCTTTTTTAAACACTATATAAGAATTTTATCATTTAACCTATGGAGTAGTTCCACTTTTAATAATCATAGAATAGCTCCTATTGGACCAACTTTCTTGCAGGTAATAACCGTGACTCTGGATAAAATATTAAAGAAAAAACAACCAAGAACCTTAAAGTTATGAGAGAGTGGCCAAAAGCAAGCAGAAACTGGAGAGGAGTTTATACATAGAAAAAAGAATAGCATTAAGATTTTCCATTTTATGTCACTGAGCCTGATGGCAGGGCACAATATACATACATGGGATAGCTACAACTTGCATAAACCTATAGTCTTATTGAAGAACTAAGAAATGTGGTTCAGGGCTACCATAAAAGAGGATAGGTGGGCAAAAAATCCCAGAAAGAGACAGAGTTGGTTCCACAAATTCTGAATATAAACTCTACCCAAAGATTTTGCTGAATTTTACGCATGTGTGGTGCTGATTCCAGCAATTCAAGTAAGGCTTAAAGAATTGAACAAAGATTTAAGCTGCTTGCAACTTAAGTGGAACAGAGTTTAAAATTTGATTTCAGCCAATAATGACTACTAAAAAATAGGAGAAAAATGGTACTGTTTGAAGGACTATAACAATCTGGAATCTATACGGTCATATAATCATAATGTGTAAGATAAATTTAAATTTGCTAGACATGAGAAAAACAAGAAAATGTGCCCCATATCAAAGAGAAAAGGCAATCAATAGAGATCAATTTATACATGAAATAGATT
>NW_006431805.1:1456976-1464552 GCF_000325575.1 Pteropus alecto | reverse complement strand
AGAGAAATAGGAGACATAAAAGAGAACCAAATGGAATGTTTGAAATTGAAAAGAATATCTGAAATTCAATTTTTTTCTGAATGAACTTAAAAACAGAAAAAGGATAACAGAACAAAGAATTAGAGAATTTGAAGATAGAAGTCTAAGAAGTGTCCAATCTGAAAGACAAGAACTAAAAAGAAATTAAAAGAGCTATGTTGATCTGTGCGACAATATGAAAATGTCTAATATGTATGTAAGTAAAATTTCAAAAAGATAGAAGAGAGCAACAAAAACATTTGAAGAAGCAATAAACGAAAATTTTCTAAATTTGATTGAAGACATTAAATTAAAGATTCAAAAAGATCAGTAAAAGAATAAATAAAAAGATAGCTACCCTTAAGCATATCATAATTAAATTTCTGAAAACATAGAGAGAAAAACAGAAAGGAAATTTTGACCTCTAAGTTCTCATTAGAAAAATAAATAAATTAAGGCCCAAAGACAATGGAACATCTTTAAAATGCTAAAAACAAAGTCAATAGAATTGCATATTTAGAGAAAATATGCTACAGAATAAAGGCCAGATATATACATTTTCAGAAAACAAACAAACAAACAAACGAACAAACAAAAAACAGGATTCATCACCAGTAGAACAGTACTACCAAAAAAAAAAAAAAAATACTAAAGGACATCTTCAGGATAAAGAAAAACGATATCAGATAGGAATTGAAAACTTCAGGAGGAATGAAGAATAGTAGAAATGGTAATTGAGTCAAATTTAATATTTTTTAGGTACATATGACTGTTTAAAGCAAAACATGTATATATATGCAATATTCTAGTGTAGGATTTATAATTTATGTAGTGGTAAGACATATGACAGCTATAACAAAGGATTTATAAATTTGCATATATAGTTTCAAGCTCCTTATATTTTACTTGAAGTGGCAATATTAACACTAACTAGGTGGTACAAACTAAGAGTGTACATTATACTACCTAAAGAAATCACTAAAATTATGCTAAAAAAGTACAGCTAGAATTTAATAGATACATTAACTTTCTAAAAATCATACCAGATTAACCCCAAATAAGAGAAGAGAGTTGCAACAGAACAAAAAACATATGAGGAAAAGAAATAAAAAAATAAAATAGCAAATCTAAATTCAACCATCTCAAGAATTACTTTAGAGTAAATGTAATAAACATTCCAATTAAAAATAACCCTATGAGGTTGATGTTTTTTTAATTTTTTTTTTTTTTTTTTTTTTAAACCTCATTTTTTTTTACAGATGAGGAAACTAAAACTCAGAGAAGATAATCACTCCTAAGCTCGTACAAGAATTGGAAGAGCCAGGATTTAAACCCAGAAAGAGCTCATGTTCTTAATGTCAAAACTGCATCACTTGACATTTAAGTGATTCTGACCCACCATAATTTAATTTCCAAATAAAAATATATATTTAGTTGTGAGATAATTTGGAATGCAGAGTTAGTGAACTCAGTGTCAAAGTAATAGTGATACAAAACTCACATGAAATAATTAGAAAAAAATAAAATAAAACAGAATACAAATGTGTATTGAGTAGTGTAGTGCACACTAGAATTAGAAAGGGAGAGGGACTTTTCTTAAAAAAGAGAACTGCGGATTGAAGTAATGCAGGAAATTTACATGGAAAAGTTATGGGCATTAAAGGATAAAGAATTATTAATAAATGAGTGAAGTTTTTCCAAGCTAAGCAAATAGAAGGTGCAATCCCACTGTGTTGAAGGTACTGTCTTGTGCTGTACAGTGAAGATATTAAACTGTTTAGTGGAATAACATGCATAGTCAAGTCAATAAGACAGATAAGTGTCTGTAACTACTTGAATAACTAGACAAAAAATTTAATGTAGCAAGGTCTCACTAGAAGTTCTCTTATGGTGTAGCTAAGGGCTGTCTTCTGCCCTATTCTGTTGTGTAGTTTTTTTGGAAGACTTGATTTGGGGCAGAGATGGTCCTCCACATATGCAGCAAAGCTGAGAGGGTGGTCAAACACATTGTTTGACACATTTAACATGCAAAAATCTATTAATAGTCTGGGAAAATGGCCAAATCTACCAAGAAGAGATTCAATGTATAATTATAATTGAACACGTACGAAACAATATGTTTTATAAGTGAATCTAAAAGTCACTTCAGGATTTTATTTTAAACTCATTCTCTGAGCTTCAGTTTTCTTCATCTACAAACTGAGGTGATTTGATTAAAATATTTCAATGGTTCCATGACATTCTAAATTTCTATGATTCTTTGTATCAATAGTTGAATATGACTGCATAAATAACCATTTGATCATAGGTGAATTAATAAGTTTGTTGTATAGGTGCTTTTCGACTTATGATGGGGTCGCATCTCAATAAATCCATCCTAAATTGAAAATATTATAAATGGAATGTACACCTAATCTGCAGAACAACATAGCTTAGTTTAGCCTGCCTTAAACATTCTCAGAATACAATATAAAAGAAAAAAAATACTGGGAACATAGTACACTGTAGAAAAATAGTTATTAACCCTTGTGATTGAGTGGCTGACTGGGAGCTGTGATTCACTGGTGCTTCCCAGCATCATGAGAGAGTATTATACCATATATTGCTAGCCTGGGAAAAGATAAAAATTCAAAGTTCAAAGTATGGTTTTTACTGAATGGATATCACTTTCACATCATTGTAAAGTTGAAAAATTGTAAGTCAAACTATTGTTAAGTAAGCGATCATTTGTATAAAAAAGGAACTTGGTACTCCCAATTTACTCTGCTGGTCAGAACACACATGGGCATATTTCTCTTAAGAACATGATGAACTGGAGCTTGTCCAGAGAAAATATATTAGATAGTAAAGAAAATAGAAACTCTGCTAAGTGAGATACTTGAGGATATTGATTATCATATTTTAATTACACTTTGGATGAAATTGAAAAATATAAAAATTTACTATGGCCTACAAAGTCCTTCCTACCTGATGTGGTTATATGTATCAACTCTAGACCTAGAAGTGTATCCACAAGACAACTTAACCATTGAAGGGATGTTCAAGATCATTTTTCATAGGCATATCACTGAAGAGAGAAATTTTAAAATTAATTTTAATAATGTTCAGAAAAAAAAATGTAATGTGCATCCTCAGCTGTCATGTCTTACATATGCTACTCTCTAGCATCACCTTGATTGACTCTACATCTAGCTCACTGAATTTTAGCTACAGTGGCTTCAGTCCCTTAAATAAACCAAATCCTTTCCCATCTCAGTAATTTCAGAGATATGGTTTTCTCTTCTTGGGCAACTCTATTGGTAATTTTTCACTTAGTTAAATCCTAAGAATCCTTCGAGTTTCAGCTTAAAAGTAACTTCCTCAAATAAATTTTCTAATATGTACCATTCTAAATTAGGTCATTCTGTTATAATCTCTTTAATAAATTATGTAACTCATTCATACTCTTTAATGTTCTTTCATAGCAATTTATCATGAGTTATAATTATGTGCTTATTTGATACTCTATGAGGTCAAAGACTTTATTTTATTTTGGTGGAGAGTTTATATGGGGCAACTTAAAGAGTTTTCACCATGGAGCAGAAGCCCATATATAGAAAAATAAAGGCAGGAGAGGAGAGTTTGAGAGATAAATTCTTTGCATAATGAATTGAAGGAGGTTCTGAATTTCTAGGCACAACCTGAGAGAGTGGGAATGAACTATTAGAAAAATGGATAGAAGAATAAACATGAAAAATGATTTCAGGTAGACAATGATAGGATCCAGCTGAGTAGTGAAAAAAACAGGCAATGACAAATTTCCAGTGATGGCAATGGCCAAGAGATTTTAAAAACAAAGATGTATAATATTCTAAATCATTTTCTGTGTTGCGAATCAATAACCCTAGAAATAGTGGGCACATTAGTTTGCTAGAAGTTCTGTAACAAAATACCACAAACTGAGTGGCTTAAACAGCAGAAATATACTTTTTTATAAAGACACCAGTCAGATTAGATTAGGGCCAATTGTAATGGTCTCAATTTAATTATTTATCTCTTTAAAGGCCTTATATCTCTAAACACAGTCACATTCTGAGATTTTCAGAATTAGGCTTTCACATATGAATTTTGGGGGACATGATTCAGCTCATAACACTGGAGAAGAAGGTAAATGGTTCTGGATTTCCCACCAAGCATGGAATAAGAGCTAGAGCAAATTCATTTGAATATGAAGCAGCAGAGTAACTCCACCACATTGAAGTTGAATATCTGCCCTATAACTGGCACTTTTATTTCTTTGGTTACTTTCACTTGTGAATATTTACAAAAGCTTAGTAAAACAGAAAAATATTCTTTAATCCAATCATATTCTTATTTATCCAGTCTTGCCATATTTTTTCTTATTTTTAAAAATGTGATTCTTGTAAGATTATTCAAATTGAATGAGTAAACTTAAGAGGTGGAGTGAGATAGTTGTTTTCACAATTTAAAAATTGTCTATCACAAGTATAAAAATTGTAAATATATAAAAATATTTTGTAGGCATTTTGAGAAGAAACATGAAAAGGGAAGGTCATAAAAATAAACTCGTGGCACAATATCTGGCGAATACTGAATCTTATCCTTAGAATTACATTAACAAACCACCAAAATTCTTAATAAATCATGAAAGAACCCATTAAAAATTGAACATATACAATTAATAAGCTTGATATTTCTGTATATGATATTGGTTTCTTTGATATGACTATACAAAATTAAATAGTGTATAGGAATTGTTAAAGCTTCTAAGATGTATTTTCTACAATAAGCTTTACTCTCTAAAGTCATATTTCTCTTTCCAGTAATTTCAAACTTTTCTTCATAGAGTAATACAAATAATTTTTACTGATTTGAAATGTACAAATGTCAAAGCAACCTGGGAAAATTACATTATCTATATTCTGAGTACTGCCAGTCACCAGTTCATTAAGCCCTTTTTTATTTACCTTCATAAAGTGTAATACGATTCTTTTATACAGTTTTAAAATGTCAGTTTATTTGAATATTATTGTATACTAATCTGTATATATACATACCTACAGATATTTCTATATGTAACTGTCTATGTATTAAGCTAAACGTGAGTTTGTGTTGATGTCATCAACTCTAATTCATTACCATATGGATTATGCTTGACTCCTTCTCTTGCTTAACTGGAAACTCCCATGCTAACAGTGAGAAAATCAATATCGATCATCCACTGTCTATTTACTTAATTGCATAATTTCAGTTTACATGTACTCCCTATCCTCTGGTAATCACTAGTCTATAGTCCGTGTCCATTAGTTCTGGTCACTGTGAATAATGCTGCTATGAACATCCGTGTGCAAATATCTTTTCGAAAATGAGTTTTCAAGTCTTTGGAGTAAATACCTGGTAGAGGGATTACTGGATCATATGGTAGGTCAATTCTTAGTTTTTTGAGGAACCTCCATATTGCTTTCCATAGTTTTCGTACCAATTTGCAGTCCCAACAGCAGTGTATGAGGATTCTTATTTCTCTACATCCTATCCAACATTTGTTATTGCATGTCCTGTTGGTTATAGCCATTCTAACAGGTGTAAGATGATATCTCATTGTGATTTTGATTTGCATTTCCCTAATAGCTAGCGGTGTTGAGAATCTTTTCTTTTACTTGTTGGTCATTTGTATGTTCTCTAGGGAGAAGTGTCTGTTCAGGTCCTCTGCCCATTTTTGATTGAATCATTTTTGATGTTGTTGTTGTTGTTGTCATTGTTGTTGTTGAGACAGATGAGTTATTTTCATATTTTGGATATTAGGCCCTTATCGGAGGTGTTGCTTACAAATATATTTTCCCATTCAGATGATTGTCTCTTTACCTTGTTGATGGTTTCTCCTGCTAAGCAGAAGTTTTTACGTTTGATGTAGTCCCATTTATTTATTTTTGCTCTTACTTCCCTTGCCTTTGAGGTCAAATTCATGAAATCCTCTTAAGGTCCTTGAGTTTAATTCCTATGTTTTCTTCTATGCATTTTATTGTTTCAGGTCTTATATTCAGGTCCATTGTATATTTTTGGCGTTTTAGTTGAAAATTATTTGCTCATATAAATATGGGTTTATTTCTGAACTCTTGATTCTCTGTTCCACTTGTCCATTTGCCTATTTTTCTGCCAATAGTATGACGTTTTGTTTGCTGTCGCTTTATAGTATAATTTGAAGTCAGGCATAGTGATGTCTCCAAACCTTGTTCTTTTTTCTCAGCATGGCTTTGGCAATTCGGGGTCTTTTGTGCTTCCATAAAAATCTGATAATTTTTTGTTCTATTTCTTTAAAAAATACCAATGGGATTTTGATGAGGATTGCATTAAATTTGTATAATACTTTAAGTAATATGATCATTTTAATTATGTTGATTCTTCCAATTTAAGAACATGGAATATCTTTCCATTTCTTTGCATTTTCAATGTTTTTTAATAAGATCTTGCTGTTTCCATTATATATGTCCTTCATATGTTTCATTAGATTTATTCCTAGGTATTTTATTCTCTTTGTTGCAATTGCAAAAGGAATTATTTTTTCTACTTCTTTTTCTGACACTTCGTTATTAGAATTTAAGAACACTATGGATTTTTTAACATTGATTTTATGTCCAGAGACTTTACTGTATTTGCTTATTGTTTCTAGTAGTGTTCTTGTGGAGTCTTTAGGGTTTTCTATATAGAGGATCATGTCCTCTGCAAATAGTGACAGTTTGACTTCTTCGTTTCCTATTTGGATGTCTTTTATATCTTTCTCTTGTCTGATTGCACTCGCCAGAACTTCCAAAGCTATATTGAATAACAGGGGCAATAGTGGACAGCCTTGCCTTGTTCCTGATCTTAATGGGAAGGTTTTACTTTTTCACCATTAAGTATAATGTTGGCTGAGGGTTTGTCATATATGGCCTTTATTATGTTAAGGTACTTTCCTTCTATATCGATTAAGTTAAGTGTTTTGATCATAAATGAATGCTGTATGTTGTCGAAGGCTTTTTCTACATCTATTGATATGATCATATGATTCTTATTTTTTAATTTGTTTATCTGGTGTATCACATTAATCGATTTGCACATATTGACCCATCCCTGTGCCCCTGGCATGAAACCCACATGATCATGGTGTATAATCTTTTTAACATGTTGCTGTATTCAGTTCACTAATATTTTATTTAGGATTTTTGCATCTGTGTTCATGAGAGATATTGGTCTGCAGTTTTCTTTTTTTGTGTTATCTTTACCAAGTTTTGGTGTCAGGGTAATATTGTCCTCATAAAATGAGTTGGGAAGTCTTACCTCTTCTTTGAGTTTTTGGAAGAGTTTGATGAGAATAGATATTTTAAAATATGGAACACTTCATGAATTTATGTGTTATCCTTGCGCAGGGGCCATGCTAACCTCTGCATCATTCCATTTTTAGTATATGTGCTGTCGAAGTGAGCTTATTAACCTGAGTTTTAAGTAAAGTCATTCTTACACATGTCTAACATTTCTCAAATGTCTCTTCAAATCACCATCAGCAAGAGGAGAAGAGTGACTT